>NW_026900023.1:0-131766 GCF_033153095.1 Gastrolobium bilobum | reverse complement strand
ATTATCCTCGGTATTCACAGGAATGCAAAGATCCCTGAATTTCTCAATCAAATTATACTCAGATTGCAATTCAAAATCATAATCCTTCAGGAATTCCACCCATCGGCGTTGCCTCATATTCAGCTCTTTCTGATCAAACAGATACTTCAAACTTTTGTGGTCATTGTAGACAATGAAATCGGCCCCCGTATAGAAAGTGTCGCCAAATTCTCAATGCGAACACTACGGCTGCCAACTCAAGATCGTGTGTCGGATAGTTCTTCTCATGCGGCTTTAACTGCCGAGAAACATAAGCAACCACCTGACGAAACTGCATTAAAACACAGCCTAACCCAAACTTAGAAGCATCACAATACACCACAAATTTACTGGTAGGATCCGGCAATATCAATACCGGAGCTGTAGTCAACTTCCTTTTTAACTCCTGAAAACTCACTTCACATTCTTAGAAGCATCACAATACACCACAAATTTACTGGTAGGATCCGGCAATATCAATACCGGAGCTGTAGTCAACTTCCTTTTTAACTCTTGAAAACTCACTTCACATTCTTGGGTCCACACAAATGGGTTCGCCTTACGGGTTAACCGTGTCAAAGGTAGTACCATCCGTGAGAATCCCTCAATAAAACACCTGTAATACCCAGTCAAACCAAGAAAACTCCTGATTTCTGTAATATTTTTAGGACGCTCCCAATCTAACACTGCTTCAATCTTACTCGGGTCCATTGCCACTCCTTCAGATGAAATGACATGGCCCAGAAATTGTATCTCAGAAAGCCAGAAATCACACTTTAACGGTTTAGCATACAACTGATGCTCTTTCAGAATCTGCAAAACAATCTTTAAATGCTCAGAATGCTCTTCTTTGCTCCTTGAATATATCAGTATGTCATCAATAAAGACAACCACAAATTGATCCAGATAGGCTTTAAAGATCCGATTCATATAACTCATAAAAACAGTTGGTGCATTCGTAAGCCCAAAACGAATAACCAGGTACTCGTAGTGCCCATATCAGGACCTGAAAGCTGTCTTCGGAACATCATCCGACTTTATCCGGATTTGATGATACCCGGACCAAAGATCAATCTTAGAAAATATAGTCGCACCACGCAACTGATCCAACAAATCGTCTATACGCGGCAAAGGATACTTATTCTTGACAGTAACCTTGTTCCACTGCCGGTAATCTGTACACAATCTTATAGACTCGTCCTTCTTCTTAACAAAGATCACCGGGACTCTCCACGGAGACACACTCGGTCTGATAAAATTCTTACTGGACAAGTCTTCAATCTGCTTCTTCAATTCAGATAATTCTAGAGGTGACATCCGGTATGGGGCAAGAGAGATAGGCCCCACGCCAGGTAACAAGTCGATTGTAAATTCAATTTCCTTCTCTGACGAAAATTCGAAATTTCATCCTTATCACAGTCAAATCGAATGCTTCATTATTAATTCAAGCACTTTCTGCCTAGTTGCAGTCCAAGTCTGCTGTAGTGCAGCCAAAATCGCTACAACATGATCCGGTGGTGGATCATGATTATTAAATGTTCTACGAGTTCTCCTTGGAGGAACCATATCTCTGCATATATTACACTAAGGAATGAGTTAGCTACGCTCACACTCAGTGATCACACATGCATTGTACAGCACTGCAAGAAAACACTCAAGAACTTCCAACTTCAAATATCTTATGCTATATATCATGTAACTCCCTAGAGCAACTGCTCTGATACCATAAATGTAACATCCCCGTCTCGAGCCGGTTCAATCAACATACATATGATACAAACAGAAACAGCGGAAGACTTAACTTACGAAAATACGAACTAACTTTTTCTTTTTCTTTAATCCTTTTTCACATGACATATCACATTGCATACTTCTTGTAATTTAATTCTTATTTTACGGAGACAAAAATCGGACAGAGTAACCTCTGTAAATCGGACAACTGGGGATTTTCCAATCCCACTCTCAAGAGTTCCTGATAGACAGTTTAAACAATATATATTTCCAGAAGTACCAGTCATGCAAATATACTCAGATACCCATCTATGGGCGCATGCTGAACTTGGCTCTGTGCCACAAATCTAATAGCATGCAATCCAATACATAACATAACTGAATACTACATAGTCATATCATCATGCCTGAATACATAAATGTACATGTATCGAATATGAACACTATGCAACAATACATCTTTTCCAAAAATACGTCTAAAACAAAAAGTAGCATCCGACCACCCAGAACTCCACATCCTCATACTAGTACCTCTAGCCACGGTTAGTGTCCTTGTCCCATGAGGCTCTTCAATTAACTGTGTTCCTGAAATCATATCCCCAAACGGGGTTAGAGACGAATCTCTAGTAAACTCCAGGTTTATGGAAAACCCTCCATACCCTGGGCTCACTTCCTGCATGACAGTCAGATACATAATATACAAAACATCATATAAGCAATTATCATAACTGAACAAAGCATATATACATATTTTATCAAAGACAAACGCAGTCATTCCCAAGGGATGACCCCAAGCGAAAATCAACGCACGTAACAAATATCTTTTACAAAAATCATCACAATACTCACATCAGAACAAAACATGTTATATGAAAGATGTACGCAATCGTTCCCAAGGGATGACCCCAAGCGGAAATCAACGTACGTAACAAATATCATTTACAAAATCATCATACATATCCCATAAAACATGTCATATAATCAAATATCATAACTAAACAAAACATATACACATATCTTATCAGAAACGTACGCAGATATTCCCAAGGAAGGACCCCAAGCGGAAATCAACGCACGTGTTCCCAAGGGAGGACCCCAAGCGGAACCAAAACATATCAGAGGCGTACGCAGTCATTCCCAAGGGAGGACCCCAAGCGAAAATCAACGCACGTGTTCCCGAGGGAGGACCCCAAAGCGGAACCAGAACATATCAGAGGCGTACGCAGTCATTCCCAAGGGAGGACCCCAAAGCGAACATCCGGGTACTATACAATCAATGGCCAGATATTGTTACAGAAATCATATTACAGAAGTCATATCATAACAAAACATATCATATTAACACATATCAAAGTAAATACATCAAAACAAAACATATCATATTATCATATAGCTCTATATGAATGCATCTATATCATATATCTCATACATATCATACAACCTGACCACAGTCCGTACACTATGGCGGAACACAAAGTAGGAGCGAACCCCATAAACATAGAGCTTACCTCTTTGAGCTTTACAATCTGCTTACTTGAAGAACAAGCTACTTATCATACTCCACGAGAATCCAAACGTTCACAGTCCCTAGGTACACCTAGAGAAGGAATTCAACATAAAACTCAATAAAATGATATAATGCCATGTAAATATACAAGACACACACTTTATTGTTTATTTTCTTTTTACTTAATCATATTAAGTCATGAGTGGGTGGTTCTTTGTTCAACAAATCCCCACAAAATTCCACATATTCACTTAGTCTTAGGATAGTCCCAAAAGGCCTTTAGAACACTCATTACTCCTCTTAGCACCTAAAAGTCTATTTTTCCCAATTTAAGGCCGAATGCCCATTACAAAGGAGCTATAAGATTTCTCTTTGTCTAGTGCCTAAACCCAAGCTTAGCCACCTATATAAATTATTTTACGCATATAAGTGTCCTCACTTTGCGAAACAATATCTTCGAACATATACCTCATTTGAAAATGGCCAAAACTCATTTTAAGGCCATACAAAGGAGCTACCTTATTTTCTTTTTTATTTCACCAAAGCGAAGGTCCATACACCTTAGAATATCATTCCACGCATAAAAGTATGCTCGCTTTGTAAAACAGTAACTCATAGCACATACTTCCTTTGAAAATGACTAAGAGGCACATAAAGGAAATCATGCCAACTTCATGATTTCAATGCTTTACTCCATCAAATTCAAGCTTATCACACACCTCTAATCCAAGATTCGTTAATTGATATATACGACACTGGTCATCTCTACAATACTATTCATGTATGCATCACTATTCACGTATACGGCACTATTCAAAAATACAGTATTTTTAATTTTCCAAAATACATTTTCACCGTTAAAATTCTCATCTAAACACTTTTCTCAACATGAGCTAAACCTGAATTAAGCTCTAACATGCTCAATCAATCCAAATTTTTTAAAATGAAAACCTATATTCAATCTTTCTCAAAACTCAAAGAAAACAAAGATTTCTTAACATGAACTTACCTAGAATGAAGGGAGAAGCTTGCTTCAAGCTCCATCAAAACCCATATTTTCCATGAAATTCGAATTCTTTGGGGAGAAGATCTCTCTCTACAGTGAACCCCACTCAGAAATACTGGTACCAATAGATTTCTCTCGAAATTTCTCACAGGTTTGGCTTTGGAACGAAGTGATTTGGAGGTCTCTAGCTCAAGTTATGAATTTTGGAAGAATTTTAATCAAAATCTCCATTTTCATTTTCTTTCCTTCGTTCTCTCTGTCTCGCGTACGTAAAGAGAAGGGAACAGTGACTCACTTGAGTCACTTATATAAATTCATTATACTAGCGGGTATAAGCTCATCTATCTACACACCTCCATTCATTACCAAACTTTAACCAATAGACTAGAATATTTTTCTAGTCACGTTTCTATTTTTACTTTCACTTTTAGATAACTTTATTTACCCGCATTTTTTACCTCTTAACTGTCATTTTAACTCATTGTTCACCAAAAGTGACTTTATTTCTTTTTCTTTGTAATTATCCTTCAATATTAAATCCATAATAAATGTGAGGGTCATTATACCTTCTAAGGTCCCTCATTCTTCTGGAAATAAATGGTTTGTTTCTTTTATTGATGATTGCACTCGTGTAACTTGGGTTTACTTAATGCGTGAAAAGTCTGAGGTACCACAACTGTTCTTTCAATTTTATAAAATGATTGAGACTCAATTTTGTAAAAAAATCAAAAGACTAAGGACAGATAATGGTACTGAATATGTCAATCACTCTTTTTCCCAATTTATACAAAATCAAGGTATGATTCATGAACTTACTTGTGTAGACACCCCTCAACAAAATGGGGTTGCTTAAAGGGAAAATCGTCACCTTCTTGAAGTTGCTCGTGCCTTACTGTTTCAAACACATGTACCCAAATGCTATTGGGGAGATGCCATTCTTACTGCAGCATTCTTGATCAATCGTCTACCCACTCGGGTTCTCGATCATGTAAGTCCTATTCACTCCATGACTTCTTTTTTTCCTTCTGTTCCAACTTTGCAAAGTCTTCCTCCTTGAGTGTTTGGGTGTGTTGTCTTTGTTCATATTCATAAACAGCATCGCAGTAAGTTGGATCCTAGGGCTCTTAAATGTGTCTTCCTTAGATATGCTCCTGATAAGAAGGGCTACAAGTGCTATCACCCTGGAAGTCGGAAATTTTTTGTTTCTATGGATGTTACATTTCAGGAATCTGAGTCCTTTTTCCAAGGTCCTCATCTTCAGGGGGAGAATAATTCACCAGAAGACTCATCACCTTCCTTCTTTGAATCTTCAGTGTCTACTCCTTCACAAGTGTCAGTGTCTCTTCCTCTTGTTCCTGTTCCTAATGTGTCTATGTCTGATCCTCCTGTGACTGATCCTCCTATGACTGATACATCAAGTACACCAGAGATACGAAAGATTGTAACACCTGAATCGTCTGAACAACCCACATTGCCTCAACAACAACCTCAATCGTCTGAACCACTGGTAAGTCCTGAATCTCATATTTCTGATCATGATGTTAATACTTCTGATGACTTGCCCATTACTACTGCTTCTGATGATTTACCCATTGCTTTAAGAAAAGGAAAAAGATCTTGTTCCAAGAAAACTTGTTCTTCCTGTCCCTCTTGTACTCAATACCCTATCTCCCATTTTGTTTCCTCTGCTAATCTTTCTGTGCAGCACAAAAGCTTTGTTTCAGCACTAGATTCTACTTCAATCCCAAAGTTAGTACATGAAGCTTTGAAAGATGGGAATTGGGCTCAAGCCATGCAAGAGGAGATGAATGCGTTGGAGAAAAATAAAACATGGGAGGTTATTGATAGACCCAACGGAAAGAAAGCAGTAGGGTGCAGATAGGTTTATGCCTTGAAATATAATTCTGATGGCACTCTTGAGAGATACAAGGCTCGATTAGTCGCCAAAGGTTACACTCAAACCTATGGTATTGATTATGAAGAAACCTTTTCTCCAGTTGCAAAGATGAATACAGTGAGAATCTTGTTGTCCCTTGCTGCCCATTACAATTGGGATATAAATCAATTTGATGTGAAAAATGCTTTCCTCAATGGTTAGTTAGAAGAAGAAGTCTACATGGAAATCCCGCCTGGTTTTGATTCTGTGAAGGGGGAAAATAAAGTTTGTCGATTAAAAAAGGCCTTGTATGGATTGAAACAGTCACCTCGTGCTTGGTTTGGAAGGTTTACTAAGGTTATGATGACCTTAGGATATAGACAGAGTCAAGGAGATCACACTTTTTTCTTCAAGCACTCCCAAAATGGGAAGCTTACTGTGCTCCTTGTATATGTTGATGATATTATTATCACAGGTGATGATTTTGTGGAGAGACAGATTCTGCAGACACGACTTGCCTCTGAGTTCGAAATCAAAGAACTTGGGAAACTGAGATATTTTCTAGGGATAGAAGTAGCTCATTCAAGCAAAGGAATTTTTATCAGTCAGAGAAAATATGTTTTGGATCTCCTCAAAGAAGCAGGGAGGCTCGGGTGTAAACCCTCTAATACTCCTATTTAGCAGAATCACAAGATAGGCTTTGAAGAGGAGAGTCCTCCAGTTGATAAAGGACAATATCAACGGCTAGTTGGAAAATTGACATATCTGGCTTATACTAGGCCAGACCTAGCTTATGCTGTTAGTGTTGTCAGTCAGTTTATGCACGATCCAAAGGAGAAGCACATGCAGGCAGTAGAGAGAATTCTTCAGTATCTTAAAGCTACTCCTGGTAAAGGATTGTTATTCCGACGTGATGGTAATCTCTCTTTAGAAGTCTACACTGATGCTGATTATGCTAAATCTGTGACTGACCGTCGTTCTACCACTGGTTATTGCATGTTTCTTTGCGGTAACTTGGTGACATGGAGAAGTAAGAAACAAGATGTGGTTGCCAGATCAAGTGCAGAAGCTGAATTTCGAGCTATGGCTCAAGGCATTTGTGAGTTACTGTGGCTGAAAATTGTACTTGATGATCTCAAAATAAAATGTGAGGGCCTATGAAGCTGCTATGTGATAATAAGTCCGCTATTTGTATAGCTCATAATCCAGTTCAACATAATCGGACTAAACATATTGAGGTCGACCGCCATTTCATCAAAGAGAAACTTGATAGCGGGTTGATTACCACTCCATACATTCCCACTGGGCGTCAATTAGCTGATCTATTGACAAAGGGACTTCCTTCAGACAGATTTCAAGAACTTACTAGCAAGCTGGGAATGATAAATATCTATTCCTCAGCTTGAGGGGGAGTGTTGTAAATATTAGGTATTTTATTATTATTAGTATTGTTGTATTGGGCCAAGCCCATTAGGTCAAGAATTAGGTTTTTTAGTCTCTATAAATAGAGACCTCTTTGTATCAGATTATTCAATAATATTTCAAATACCCTCTTCTTTCAAGTCAAACCAATAAATTTTGGTAAAGTGAAACAGGCACAAAATTACCTTGATTTCTTTAGTAAGTGCAGGCACCCTAGCAATGCTTAGAAGGGAACACGCAAACCAACTTTTCATGCCCAAATTCGAACCTCCCTAAAGCAATACAAATTATCAGACAAACCGTATATTTAGAATTGTAGGCATATATAAATGTAGAAATGAAATACAAGAGATATACATTGAGAGAAAAAATGCAATATTGTTATGTCAAGACTCACCACAACAGAAGACAAAAAGAATGCCCCAGAATAGAAAAAACAGTACCAATACAGAAATGAACAGAAAAAAAAAAGTTCTCACTTTAAATGGTGATCGGGAAGTGGTGGACGACGATGGTAGCACCTATGATTTGGTGGGGTTGATGGCTTCGTGCCATGCCTGAAAACGTGAAGGTGAACCGTTAAGAAAAATAACAAACTTTAAAAATTGGGATTAGGGTTCACAAATTGATTTTGGGATTTTGGGAAATAATCTGAATCGATGACTGAAATAGAGAGAGAAAGAGGATTTTGGGAAGAGGAGGAGGGAGGAATAAAGAGAAGTGAAAAAATAAAAAAGACTTTTTTATTTATGGGGATGAAGCAGATAACAGAAAATGAAAGAAAAGAAAAGAAAAAGTTACCGTTTTTGTTTTGAGAGAGAGATTTTAGGTGAAGTGAAGAGTGGGAGCTTGTGTTGGTGTTGGTGAAGAGTCTGAAGACGACGAGCATTGGGAATGGGAGATCTCTTCTTCTTTCGTCCCCACAGTAATGGGATCACAGAGCAACTTTCGAACTCCAAGATCAGAGTTGAAAGTTCAACGAGGATTTCAGCAACTTCATCCTCCTTCGATCTTGTTAACGTTGTTGTCCCATGACTCGACGAAACATCATAACCACTGCTCTCTCTCTTTCTCTTTCCTTTTCGAATCCTCCCCATCCTTTCTTCTATTCTATTGCGTAGAATGAATAAACGTTAGACAGTTGGTGTTTAACAGAAGAAATTAGCGCGCGCGCGAGAGAGAGAAAGAGTGTTTAACAGATGAAATTAGCGCGCGCGAGAAAGAGAGAAAGAGAGTTTAACAGAATAAATTAGAGAGAGAGAGTTTAACAGAAGAATTAAATTTAATACAATCGAAACAACCTATTTAATATAGCGTAGAGTGACCGTTAGACAGTTGGAGTTTGAAGAAAATAAAATAAAAGTGATTTTTATTTATGTGCAATTGTGTATATTTCAATGCATGTACTTGTTTTGATGCCAAGATTTTTTTTTTATACAAAAAAATAATTAAAATTAAAATACTGTGTTTTACTCAAAAGTAATTTTCAGATATTAATCTTAATGTAGAAATTAACTTTCCCATCTGAAAAATCTTTTTTTAAAAAAGTACTTTTTTTCAAAGTTCTTGCCTAAGGGCCTGTTTGGATGAGTTTTTTTTCAGTCAGAAGTTACTTTTTTCCTAAAAAAAGAAGCACTTTTATTTTAAAGTGCGTTTGAATGCTGCTTCTAAAAAAAGCAGAAGTCATAAAAAAAGTCAAAAATTTACTTTTTTCAGAAGCTAAAAATTTTAACTTCTCAAAAAAGCAAAAGTCATAAGCTAATTTTTTTTTCAAAAAATAAATATTTTTTTAAAAATCTAAATAATTTTAACTTTAATAAAAAGCACTTTTAAAATAAGTAGGGCATAAAAGTAACTTTTTTTTAAAGGCAATCCAAACGCACTAACAGCCTGTTTGGATGAGCTTTTTTTCTTCAAAAGTTACTTTTTTAAAGAAAAAAAAGCACTTCTCAAAAAAAGTCTTTTTGAATACATACTTTTAAAAAAAGTAGAAATCATAAAAAAGTCAAAATTTTACTTTTTTTGGAAGCTAAAAATTTCAGCTTCTAAAAAAAAAAGTCAAAAACCAAATATTATTTTCAAAAATAAAATATTTTTTTAAAAATATAAATAACTATAGCTTTTATAAGAAATACTTTTAAAATAAGGAAGCCATAAAAATGACTTTTTTTATAAGCCAATGCAAAAGGGCTTAAATGATTTTTAGAAGAAGTTATTTTCTTTAAAAAAAATGTAATTTTTAATTTATTATGTGTTTGAATGTTAATTTAAAAATAAAAAAAACATATATTACTAATTTTTAAGTTAATATTTTGACTTAAAAAATATTTTATTTTTTTAAACATTGAATCTAAATTTTATTAAACATGGACTGCAAATTTAATAAACTGATTATAAAAATAGATAAATGCCTCGTGCTAGGAAAACAAGCACGCCATTGGTTTATTAAGATTAAAATAAATCACATTGTAAACTAATGAAAATAAAATAAAATATTTAATTTTTATTTAAAATATTTTTTAATCAAATGAAAATGCTATTGACTTATTAAACGTAAAAATAAAATAAAAATAGAATGAACTTATATGTGTGTGGTTATTACCCATGTTTGCAATTTGGCCTCCTCAAGCTTTTCAACTCCTTCATCCATAGGCCAGCATGCATTCTCTGCTTATTCAATCGGTAATCCTTCTTCAATGTTTTTTCTTCAAATTTTTTTTGAGGGGCAGGGGGCGGCCACCAACCTTTGCCCTCATGATCCGCCCCTACTAGACGTTATGCCTATAGACAGGCTAAGCCGTTATAGATGTTCCGGCATGTAGGTGTCTATCTTCTATTTATTGGTTCATATGAGATATGAGGGCCAGGTGCTTTGAGCAGCTGATGTTGCGTAGCTCTGCAATTGTCTAAGTAGTAAAGATTTAGGGGTGTTCATCAATCGATCCAAATCAATTCAAACCGCGGGAACCGAACTAAAAAACTAAAAATCGAATAAATCAAAAAACCGAAAACCGAAATTTTTTTACAAATTTTAATTGGATTGGATCGATTTTCATCAGCTGATATCCAGTCATCCACATTTGAACTTTTCCTCAATCATAGCTCAAAAATTTCTAAACCTAAGACCCATTAATCTATCAATTTAACCCAAGAAAAAATCTAATGACATCTTATCAACAAAATTTCATTTATATAAAGCTTCATATCTCATTACTAAAAAAAAACTATATTATCATGGAGTAGGATATTGTAACAACCAAGTAATGTTACTATCAAACAATTTCACCATTAGATCGATTATGTTGATCCAATAATTATATTTATTTTCATCTTTGTATGGTTATGATTCCCCATATTTAATGTGAAATATCACATTAAATATGGGAAATCATAACCATGTAAAGGTGAAAATAAATATAAAGTATTAAATATGGGGAATCATAATCATACAAAGATAGGAATAAATATAACCGTTGGATCAACATAATCGATCTAATGGTGAAATTGATTGGTAGTAACACTAGTTGGTTGTTACAATATTCTTCCTCTATTATCATTTATTGGTGCTCTTGTATTTCAATTTTTTTTTACAAAACCAATATATATATATATATATATATATATATATATAAGATATTATTTAAATAATAATTATGAAACAAATTTTAGAATTTTTAAAAAATCGAAAACTGATCCAATCCAAATCAACAAAAATTGGATTGGATTGGATTTGAAAAAAAAATCCAAACCAAATGGATGATTACATGATAGAATTCCCTTTTCACAAAGTAACGGTCTTTGGGCTAATTGAGCCTTTCTGTGGTGGGGCCTATAATATCGCATGAGTTAGGACGAAATCAGAAATCCCCCAACTCATATCTTATGCTGAAAGCATGAAGAACAAAATGTATAAATTTGAGATAATTTAACATGTGAAATTATTCTTGTGACGAGATGTTGTTCATACTCCACTTGTTGCGTTGGTAACCGTCTCTTCATTGCTTAGGCTCCAGAACCTAAAATGATTTCAAAGTCCATAACAATATCTTATCCTTAGATAAAGAGACAGAGCTGGAAAAATGAATGAAACTAATAATGTCGGTTGGCCATCAAGAATACCTAAATAGAAAGCCTAAATTTGTTAAAGCACAAATAATATATAAAGAAGAAAGCCCTCTAAACCACTTTAAGAACAATAAGACACACATATACATACATTTTAATTAAGCAGTTGAGAACCCTTATTTTATTATATTTTAAGGGAAAAAGTATCTAATATTATTTTAGACAACTTTGTTTAATGTTCACAGAAACGATGTTCTTTTGTTATTAAAAATAAAAAATTAGAATGATAAAGACTATTATAACTTTGAAATAAATTTAAATTACAAATATACTATGATTTTAGTCTCAAAATGACATCATTTGGTGAATGTAACACCCCGTGTATACCCGGTTTGTTAACATATCATCGTATTAAGTTGCGCTTAATTAAAAATACGGAATATCTTTTTCTTTTCAATTATGACGTCATTATACTTAGCCAAGTTGATTACTTAATCAATTTCATAAAATATCGCCTGTATGTAAATTGCAAATAAACATCTAACTGAAATACCTCAGAATATATATAAAGTGAGTATCTATGTCACGGATCCACTACACGTGGTCCAGACAAGAATCTTGATACATTAATACAACTCCACCATAAAACAAGACATAATCAAGTCTATGTGGCATGGACAATCCCCATGCTCACCAAATCAACATCACAACAAACAGAGTCTCAACAGAGAAATGTATAAACTGAAGCTAAAAGCATAAGACAGTAAATAGGATCCAACATCCAATCATGACAGCATATCAGCATAAGCAGCATAAACATGTAACATCTATCAGCTAAGCTCTGGCCTCCTTCCACTAGAGGTATCAACCCCCTGGTTACCTGAACCTGAAATAAGCATTCCCCAAACGTGGGGTGAGATCTCTAAACCAGAAATCTCAGTATGGCAAGGGGTCCTCAAGGATTTTCCACCCCAAGCTCACTTACATGTGTAATATAAGTTCAAAAGCAGTAATTTCCAATATAAGTTCCAAAACTATGCAGTGGAACAGATATTCATGCCATGTGTGTCAATACTATTCTATTGGTCAGAGAAATGCAGGAATACGTCTATTACCTACAGATAGTACAAGGAACTCCGTTTGCACCTCACCCACAGCCTCACCATATTGTATGTACTACATACTCAGGCTTACCGTATAGGTGGAACACCACATGCATATCATAAAGGCACTAGCATATAACAGCTCAACAACATTTCCAAAACAGCAAAAGCATGTAACACAACATGCATATAACCGTAACCCCATAGGACATGGTGGAACCACAACATGGTTAAACTGAGGACACGAAAGCTTACCTTGCAAGCTCACTATCCAATGCCAAGAGTCCACACAGCTCAAGTCCAACACACAACAGATCACAATCTGATTAGGACCAGTAAGCATATCAACACTCATAGCTCATAAGCATAAACATAAAGACTACGTTTTCCTCTTACGATTTATGTCTTAAGGCTTCACACAAAGCCATAAACCCATAACCACTTGATTTTAACTTAGTTCAATTAAAACAGAAGTTCAACTTCATCAATCTAGGGTCCACAAACCCCCAATAGCCTACTGTATGAACAGTGCAGCTACTGTTCTGCGAAATCCCAGAATATCCAGATATTCGTCGGGGGCATATCCGGATATCAATATCCGGATATCTCTCTTCCAATATCTGAATATCCATATCCGGATATTCAGATCCCCATATCCGGATATTCACAACAAAGTATCCGGATATTTCGCGACAGAACCCAGATTCTGCATTTTGCGAAAATCCACACCAAAGGTCCAACTTTTACCGATTACATAAGCTTAAACATGCATTTCTAAGTGTGTTAAGCATTACTCAACGTTAGGTTATCATCTTAAGCTCATTACATGCATCAAGGTTCCATTTTTAACCAATAACTAATGATCAAAGGTTGAGTATGCATACCAGGCTTAAAACTGAACCAAAGGTTGCTCTTGGAGCTCACAACCAGCTCCTCAAGGTTCTGACTTGGATAGAAAACGAAAATACCAAGCAAGGCTTGGCTCTCCCCAAAGGTTGCTTCTTGAAATCACACAACCAAAGAACAAGGCTCTAAACCCCACAACCAGAGAAGACAGCCCAAGAAACACCCAAGAGTAGCTCACCAACTCAGAAACCAAACTTCTCACCCAACCCAACACAACCACAAGGTGATTTCAAGGAAGAAACAAGAGAAAAAATGATTATTTGGTGGTTTCTCGAGAAGAAATGGTGAAGACAAGTCAAGAAAGCACCAAGTCAGCAATGGGAGGCACAAGGGTCAGGTAGGAAGGCTGAGTATCAGCCTAGGGTTTAGTGCCCTTAGTATATATATATGCAGTTTAACACTTAAACACACAATATTAACTTTAATTGCTACGCTTAGCATTTTAATCCCAAACTTTGGATTTTTAACCTACTCAATTTTACAAGAATTATCATATTTTTCTTATATTTTTCGGAGCACCTTTCCGGTACGCGCTTTTCATAGCCAGTATCAGTTTCTGGCACCAGTACTCATTATTGTAACTTGAAACTCGTTTTACAAGTCCTATATATTATTCTAGGAATTATCATGCACTTATAATAATTTTCTGGGATACTTTATCGGTACGCATTTATACCGACTAGCAGAACCGGTATCTGCACTTTTCTTCCGAAAAGCGGCTTTCAGCATTCTCAATCACTTATCATACTTATTTAAGCCTCATAACAATTATTAGGGTCAATTATGGAATTATTTCCTAATTCTCATATATAATTAATTAATTTCCTTAATTAACGGTGCAGGTTCTTACATTCATCCCACCTTTTTAGGATTTTGTCCTCAAAATCAGAAACATACCTGACTCGAAACTCGGGGTACTGCCGGAGAAGCTCATCCTCACGCTCCCAAGTACACTCCTCAGGAGTTCTTCCAGTCCATTGCACTTTGACCATCAGAATGATCTTGCTCCTCAGCTGCTTCTCGCCACGATCGAGAATCTTAAGTAGTCCGACGGGAGTCTTCAGGTTCTCCCGAACCTCTATATCATCAGGTTGCACCACATGCGAATGATCTGCTATGTATTTTCGAAGCTGAGACACGTGAAACACATCGTGGATGTTGGCCAAGTTCGGAGGCAAGACAAGCCAGTAGGCAACAGGTCCTACTTTACTAAGAATCTGGTATGGCCCAATAAACCGTGGGCTCAGCTTCCTCACTCCGAGTGCCCGACCAACACCGGTGACAGGTGAAAGTCTCACAAACACGTGCTCACCCTCACTGAACTCCAGTGGACGATGCTTGACATCATAGTAGCTCTTCTGGCGATTCTGCGCCTGCTTTAACTTTTCTTTGATCATCTGGATCTGCTGGGTGGCATCTTGGACAAAGCCCAAGCCAAAAAGCTCCTTGTCTTCAACCTCAGACCAACAGGTAGGAGTTCGACACCTCCTACCATACAGTGCTTCATAGGGCGCCATGCCCAGGCTAGCATGAAAGTTGTTGTTGTACGAAAACTCAACCAATGGAAGGTACCTATCCCATGCCGAGCCCTGCTCCAACGTGCAAACCTGCAACATGTCCTCCAAGGTCTGGATGGTCCTCTCAGTCTGTCCATCAGTCTGAGGGTGATAGGCGGTACTCAATCTCAACTGCGTACCAAAAGCCTCCTACAGCGCCTCCCAGAACCGAGATGTGAACTTCGGGTCCCTATCACTGACGATACTCTCGGGCACCCCGTGAAGCCTCACAATCTTGTGAACATAAAGCTTGGCCAACTGCTTTGTAGTGAAGCTCACATTCCCTAGAAGAAAATGGGCAGACTTCGTCAGTCTATCCACAATGACCCAGATAGAGTCACAACTCGCCTGAGTTTTAGGCAATCCCACCACGAAGTCCATGGAAATACTTTCCCACTTCCACTGTGGTACTTCAAGAGGTTGAAGTTCACCAGACGGTTTCTGATGCTCGATCTTCACCTTCTGGAAAACCAAACACTTAGATACAAAAACGACAACATCCTTCATCATGCCCGGCCACCAGAAATTCTTCTTCAAGTCTTGATATATCTTAGTAGCACCAGGGTGGATAGAAAACTGGCCCTTATGGGCCTCTGCCATAACCTCTACGGTCAACGGACCTCGAGGAACCACGATCCTCTGTTGAAACAAGAGAAGTCCATCTTCATTCCAAGACACACCGTCTTGGTTCTTCACATAATCCATACACTCTCTCTGAACTTGTGCCTCTTTGATCTTTTCTAACAGCTCATTCACAACGTCTGTTGCTTCCATCTCGAGAAGTGCACTCCCACACGGAGCGGTCACTGCCAGGTTTTGGAACTTCTCAACCACATCAAGAAAACCAAGTAACAAACTGGATGAGCTCCCGGGTTTCCGGCTCAAAGCATCAGCTATCACATTGGCCTTACCAGGATGGTACTTCAACTCGAAGTCGTAATCCTTTAGGAACTCCATCCATCTTCTCTGCCTCATGTTCAGCTCCTTCTGGTTGAAAAGATACTTCAAACTCTTGTGGTCACTGAACACTACAAACTTCAAACCAAAAAGATAATGCCTCCAAATCTTGAAAGCAAACACAATAGCAGCCAACTCCAAGTCATGAGTAGGGTAGTTCTCCTCATGAGGCTTCAGCTGCCTCGAAGCACAAGCAATCACCTTGCCCAAATACATTAACACACAACCTAGCCCCTTCCCGGAGGCGTCGGTGTAAAGCTCAATCTCGAGCACAGAAACCTCACACTCGTGAGTCCACACAAATGGAGTCTCCTTACGGATAAGGCGAGTCAATGGCAGAACCATGGTGGAGAATCCTTTAATGAACCTCTCCCAATCCTTCAATGATAGTAACCTGCCAAACCCAAGAAACTCCTCACTTCGGTAACTGTCTTGGGCCTCTCCCAATCTAGCACGGCCTCGATCTTGTTCGGATCCACTGCAACACCTTCAGAAGAAATCACATGCCCAAGGAACTTCACGGACTTGAGCCAAAACTCACACTTGGAAGGCTTCGCATACAGCTTCTTCTCCTTCAACACTTGTAGAACAATTCTCAGATGCTCCACATGCTCCTCCTCTGTCTTGGAGTAAATCAAAATATCGTCAATGAAGACGATAACAAACTGATCCAGGTACGGCTGGAAAATCCGGTTCGTGTAATCCATAAACACAGCAGGTGCATTGGTGAGTCCAAACGGAATCACCAAATATTCAAAATGACCGTATCTCAAACGAAATGCGGTCTTAGGGACATCCTCCGGCTTCACCCGAATCTGATGGTATCCGGACCGGAGATCAATCTTTGAATACACGTAAGCACCCCTGAGCTGATCCAACAGATCATCAATCCGAGGAATGAGATACTTGTTCTTGATCGTCACCTTGTTCAGCTGCCTGTAGTCGGTGCACAATCGCATTGTCCCGTCCTTCTTCTTCACAAAGATGACCGGTGCTCCCCAAGGAGACACATTCGGTCGAATGAAATCTTTTGCTGAAAGATCCTCAATGTGCTTCTTCAGCTCTACCAACTCCAGTGGCGACATCCGGTATGGAGCTAATGAAATAGGCCCCACACCAGGCAACAGATTAATGGAGAACTCTATCTCCCTCTGTGGCGAAAACTCAGGAATCTCCTTAGGAAACACCTCGAGGAATTCCCTCACCACAGGAATTCGTGTGATATCCTCCTGTGTCCCACTCACCAAACCTCCCAACATGACATATCAAAATACCCCAGCTCTCAAGGCTCTCCTAGCCTGCATCAAAGAAATGTACGGCGAGGAACTAGCTGTGGAATCACACGGAGACATCACCACACGCTTGGCACAACAGTCAATCATCACACAATTCCTGGACAACCAATCCATGCCCAGAATAACCTCCAAGTTGGCCAACGGCAATCCTATCAGATCTACTGAGAACTCACGGCCGTCCCACTGAAACGCTACGTCGCGATGAACAGTGGTAGCATCACACTTTTCTCCGGTGGCGGTAGTCACCCGCAACGGTGGAGAAAGCAAAGACATGGGCAACTCAAGCCCCACAGCAATCGGGGTTGCAACAAAAGAATGCGTAGCCCCAGAGTCAAACAAGGGAAGTACTGACCCATAAAGCAATCCTCGAAGAATGGCCACGTCATCACATGGCCCTGCAACTCGTAGACATGAGAAGTGTTCGTCCACCACTCATGGGCATCGCCCTCCAGCATATAAGTAGCGAACATCAACTTCTGCGGATCAGTACACTGCATGACCCGAAAAATCTTGTCCAATGCCTGTAGCCAATGCGCCGCAGCAACAGGATCATAAGATCCATCAAAGGTAGGTGGCTTATGCTTACGAAAAGAATTCAGCCGGCGATCGATCTCATCTCGATCCTCAACAAAAACAGGGACGATCTGCTAGCCCCCGTAAGGTGACTGCCATCACCCATCTGACTCTGACTGTCGTCCTGCAGACTGGGTGGAGGCGGAGGCGGTGGTGGTGGAGGTGGTGGCGGAGGAAACTGGCCAACAACAGGACCAACCCTCAACTCCTCTAACATGACTCTCATCATCGTCATGTTCGCCAGACGGTTGGCCTCCAACACATCCTCAGTGGCCTTCCTGTTCGCCTCTCTGACGGCGTCCAACATGGCCTGGTGTCCCATTCTCATGGCCTCCTGTCCGGCTTGTCGGGCCGCCTGCATCTCAGCCAATGCAGCTAGGATCGGGTCGGATTGACCCTCATCAGTCTCTCGTGTTCTCCTGGATCCTACCATGACTCTGCACAAGTTACACAAATTATGAGTTGATCAGACCCACACAGTGTGATCACGTATGCATCATTATAATACAAACCAACGGAGCAAACACACAAGACAGACACAACCAAACATCCTAATCATTGCAATACATATAGGCTTTTCCCTCGAACCATTGCTCTGAAACCATAAAATGTAACACCCCGTGTATACCCAGTTTGTTAACATATCATCGTATTAAGCTGCGCTTAATTAAAAATGCGGAATATCTTTTTCTTTTCAATTATGATGTTATTATACTTAGCCATGTTGATTACTTAATCAATTTTATAAAATATCGCCTATATATAAATTGCAAATAAACATCTAACTGAAATACCTCAGAATATATATAAAGTGAGTATCTATGTCACGGATCCACTATACGTTGTCCGGACAAGAATCCTGATACATTAATACAACTCCAACATATAACAAGACATAATCAAGTCTATGTGGCATGGACAATCCCCATGCTCACCAAATCAACATCATAACAAACAGAGTCTCAAAAGAGAGATCCATAAACTGAAGCTAAAAGCATAAGACAGTAAATATGATCCAACATCTAATCATGACAGCATATCAACATAAGTAGCATAAACAAGTAACATCTATCAGCTAAGCTCTGGCCTCCTGCCACTAGAGGTATCAACCCCTTGGTTACCTGAACCTGAAATAAGCATTCCCCAAACGTGGGGTGAGATATCTAAACCAGAAATCTCAGTAAGGCAAGGGGTCCTCAAGGATTTTCCACCCCAAGCTCACTTACATGTGCAATATAATTTCAAAAGCTGTAATTTCCAATATAAGTTCCAAAACTATGCAGTGCAACAGATATTCATGCCATGCGTGTCAATACTATTCTACTGGCCAGAGAAATGCAGGAATACATCTATTACCTACAGATAGTACAAGGAACACCGCTTGCACCTCACCCACAGCCTCACCATATTGTATGTACTACATACTCAGGCTTACCGTATAGGTGGAACACCACATGCATATCATAAAGGCACTAGCATATAACAGCTCAACAGCATTTCCAAAACAGCAAAAGCATGTAACACAGCATGCATATAACCATACCTTAATGGGACATGGTGGAACCACAACATGGCTAAACCAAGGACACAAAAGCTTACCTTGCAAGCTCACTATCCAATGCCAAGAGTCCATACAGCTCAAGTCCAACACACAGCAGATCACAATCTGATTAGGACCAGCAAGCATATCAACACTCATAGCTCATAAGCATAAACATAAAGACTATGTTTTCCTCTTACGATTTATGTCTTAAGGCTTCACACAAAGCCATAAGCCCATAACCACTTGATTATGACTTAGTTCAATTAAAACAGAAGTTCAACTTCATCAATCTAGGGTCCACAAACCCCCAATAGCCTACTGTATGAACAGTGCAGCTAATGTTCTGCGAAATCCCAGAATATCCGCATATTCGTCAGGGGCATATCCAGATATCAATATCCGGATATCTCTCTTCCAATATCCGGATATCCATATCCGGATATTCAGATCCCCATATCTGGATATCAATATCCGGATACCCATATGCGGATATCAATATCCGGATATTCACAACAAAGTATCCGGATATTTCGCGACAGAACCCAGATTCTGCATTTCACGAAAATCCACACCAAAGGTCCAACTTTTACCGATTATAGAAGCTTAAACATGCATTTCTAAGTGTGTTAAGCATTACCCTACGTTAGGTTATAATCTTAAGCTCATTACATGCATCAAGGTTCCATTTTTAACCAATAACTCATGATCAAAGGTTGAGTACGCATACCAGGCTTAAAACTGAACCAAAGGTTGCTCTTGGAGCTCACAACCAGCTCCTCAAGGTTCTGACTTGGATAGAAAACGAAAATACCAATTAAGGCTTGGCTCTTTCTCCCCAAAGGTTGCTTCTTGAAGCCACACAACCAAAGAACAAGGCTCTAAACCCCAGAACCAGAGAAGAAAGCCCAAGAAACATCCAAGAGTAGCTCACCAACTCAGAAACCAAACTTCTCACCCAACCCAACACAACCATAAGGTGATTTCAAGGAAGAAACAAGAGAAAAGATGATTATTTGGTGGTTTCTCAAGAAGAAATGGTGAAGACAAGTCAAGAAAGCACCAAGTCAGCAATAGGAGGCACAATGGTCAGGTAGGAAGGCTGAGTATCAGCCTAGGGTTTAGTTCCCTTAGTATATATATATATGCGGTTTAACACTTAAACACACAGTATTAACTTTAATTGCTACGCTTAGCATTTTAATCCCAAACTTTGGATTCTTAACCTACTCAATTTTACAAGAATTATCATATTTTTCGGAGCACCTTTCCGGTACGCGCTTTTCATAGCCAGTATCAGTTTCTGGCACCAGTTCTCATTATTTTAACTTGAAACTCGTTTTAAAAGTCCTATATATTATTCTAGGAATTATCATGCACTTATAATAATTTTCTGGGATACTTTATTGGTACGCATTTATACCGACTAACAGAACCGATATCTGCACTTTTCTTCCGAAAAGCGGCTTTCAGCATTCTTAATCACTTATCATACTTATTTAAGCCTCATAATAATTATTAGGGTCAATTATGGAATTATTTCCTAATTCTCATATATAATTAATTAATTTCCTTAATTAACGGTGCGAGTTCTTACAATGAACATCAGACAAAGTTATCCAAAATAACTTTAGACAAAATGAATCTTTATTTTAAGAGTAAATATCTTTTCTATCCTTAACAAAAAATACGGTCTCCACTTTAGTCCCTTACAAAAAAAAAATTAGTCTGTTTGTCCCTATGAAATTCAAAGTGGACCCATTTTAGTCCTTTTGAGGGACGAATATGTGTCTTTTTTGAATTTGTGATGAACCACAATTTCAACTAAATGGATCCACTTTGAATTTGTTAGGGACCTCGAGACTAATTTTTTTCCGTAAGGGACTAAAGTGGGGACCATGTTTTTTGTTAGGGACCAAAAATGGTATTTACTCTTATTTCAATTATATGATAATACACTTTTTAGTTTCCAACGAGTATTTTTTTTTGAGTAAATACCATTTTTGGTCCCTAGCAAAAAATATGGTCTCACTTTAGTCCCTTACAAAAAAAATTAATCGGTTGGTCCTTATAAAATTCAAAGTGGACCCATTTTAGTCCGTTTCATGGACTAATATGAGTCTTTTTTGAATTTACGAGGGACAACAATTTCAACTAAATGGATCCACTTTGAATTTGTTAGGGACCTTGAGACTATTTTTTTTTGTAAGGGACTAAAGTGGGAACCGTGTTTTTTGTTAGGGATCAAAAATGATATTTACTCTTATTTTAATTATATGATAGTACACTTTTTAGTTTCCAGCGGTATTTTTTTTTTGAGTAAATACCTTTTTTGATCCCTAACAAAAAATATGGTCCCCACTTTAGTCCTTTACAAAAGTTGGTTGGTCTCTATGAAATTCAAAGTGAATCCATTTTAATCCTTTTGAGGGACTAATGTGGGTATTTTCTGAATTTATGAGGGACCACGATTTCAACTAAATAGATCCATTTTGAATTTGTTAGGGACCTCAAGACTAATTTTTTTTGTAAAGGACTAAAGTGGTGACCGTGTTTTTTGTTAGGGACCAAAAAGAATATTTATTTATTTATTTATTTTGCCCCATCCGTTATCTAAAAAGGGTATTATGATATCTTTCCCACAAAAGAAGTTTTTTATTTTTTGTAAATAAAAGTATGGGTTGTAGCTTAGTATAATAAAAGTTGGCTCATTTATTACTAGAAAAAGCCATGAAAATTCTTCTGATAGTATGAAACAAATCATGTATGTTACTTTTCTAAAACAAATGCTTTATCCTTGTTATCAAGTGAAGATCATCTATCACCATTCTGTTTTCAGACTTTTCTTTTTAGCATCATATTCTACTGCTTTGGCAGCTTCTCTCTTTCGGCTTTATGTTCCCTTATCTTGAACCTATTCCATCACCATCATTTCCACCATTACTTTACTTAATTGGATTCCTAAATCCTAATTAAACAAGTAACCACTCGTTTATATCAGGTAAGATTTAAGTTTTGAAATATATTAAAGAATATTAGCTTTTTCATGATGATATGCTTTTCACACACACATTTCAACCTTCATATAGTATGACACGTAAGACTTTATTTTATGTCTACTAAACCAACATAAGAAAACATTTTGGCTGTTTGACAAAAAAAAGGATTTTTATCGCTTTAATTTTCCTATTTGGTATTCAATTTCTGATATTTACAGATAAAGGTCTTTTAGCGTCGTGGGGGAGTCCTAGCAACATTGAGTGTCGTGACCCCTATTGGGGCACTCACACGATTGTGCCAAGTGGCACAATCTCGTTACCATAGGCTGTCCTATTATAGTAAAATTTTAGAAGGCCATAACTTTCGACTAGGGTATCTAAATTAGATGATTTTTTATTTCACATAATTTTTCGAGATCTACGCAGTGACACCTCATTTAGTATATTTTATCTCTCACAAACATAGTTCGAATTTGTAACAATGATACCACAATCACAGGAAAAAGACTACGATAACTTTATGGCCATGCTTGATGCCTCTGAAGCTATTGTCTATCCTTGTTTTGTTCATTCTTTCCCTACTGCTAGGGTTCTCCATTTTTGCTCCCACTTTTTTTTTATTTTCTCTTCTTAACAAAAAACAGAGCAGGGATAGACAGTAACATGCTGGCTATGCTTGATGCCTCTAAAGCTATCGTTATCCCTGCTTTGTTTCTTCTTTCCCTACTGCTAAGGTTCTCCATTTTTGCTCCCACTTTTTTTTCGTTTTCTTTTCTTCACAAAAATAGAGCAGGGATAGACAATAATATGTTGGCCACGCTTGATGCCTCTGAAGCTATCGTTTATCCCTGCTATGTTCTTTCTTTTCCTACTGTTAGGGTTCTCCATTTTTGCTCATAATTTTTCTTCATTTTCTTTTCTTCACAAAAATAGAGCAGGGATAGACGATAACATGATGGCCATGCTTGATGCCTCTGAAGCTATCATCTATCCTTGCTCTATTCATTCTTTCCCTATTGCTAGGTGCTCCATTTTTGCTTCCACTTTTTCTTCAATTTATTTTCTTCACATAAATAGAGCAGGGATAAACGATAACATGCTGGCCATGTTTGATGCCTCTAAAGTTATCATCTATCATTGCTCTGTTTCTTCTTTCCCTACTGCTAAGGTTCTCCATTTTTTCTCCCATTTTTTTTTGTTTTCTTTTCTTCACAAAAACAAATTTTGAAATTAACTATTGTCTTGCACAAGTGCTGCTGCAACTCTAACAGACAGAAATTCAATTAATTAAAATCTCAACAAAACTAATTTGAAAATCGCGGAAGCTAAACAAATCAAGGGTTTCTACCTCTTCCCGCCAAAATCTGGCAAACATCATATGTTATAATCCTAATATATGCTTATGGATTTAAATTTTTTTGTGATTGTGGTACCATTGTTACAAATTCGAATTATGTTTGTGAGAGATAAAATATGTCAAATGAGATGTCATTGGATACATCTTGAAAAGTTATGTGAAGTAAAAAAAATTATCTGATTTGAATATCCGAATCAAAATATGCTTGTTATAAGGTATTGAAAATTCAAAAGAATATTTGCTTGTGTTACAACATATATATTTTCATTCTTACTATTCCATCTTGTCAGTCTCTTATTTCTCTCTTCTTCACTGCGTCCATTAGTGTCAAGGTTTCTTGATTCTACATCTCAATAAGAGAATGAACGATCATAGAGAGATCCCTGTTACAGCAACTAGCACTGGCATGTCCAACTATGGCAGCAACAACCCTTATGTTCACATTTCCCCTCTTCCTACTTCCTCTACAGCCACAAACCGTGAGTAGTTAATTTTCTAAGATATTGTGTTATGTAAATAGGAAGCGGGTCTTGGAGTATCGATAAGGTTTCTCCTTGAGATGAAAACTGGAAGGTTATGGGTTCAAGTGTAGGAAATAGTCTTTTTACAAAAATTCAAGGATAAAAATGCATATAATAAACCTCACGCCTGCCCCAAGTTAGGAAGTCATGTGCAATGAGATTTGTCCTTTTATTATGTTCTGTAAATGAATTCCTTCTTGTTTAATTGTTGTTTTCCTGTTATGGTTTCAGGTCCAAACCCAATGGATACGGTATATGATGCATTAAACCGTTGTAGCCGGAAGGTTGAAGAAGCAACTAGACGAGCTGAGATTATGGCTGACAATTTCTGGAATCACAGTGGGTTTGCCCAGAACTTTTTTGTGTCTGTCTCATGAAAGAAGTGCATCCTTTCCTTTCCTGAATAGTCGAAGACCGGAAAGATATGTCACGTGTGAGGATCTCAATCATCCACATACAAATCAACGGTGATGAAAGAATGCATGAAAAAAAGGATAACAGTTGGTTTATATGAGTTGATGAGATCCTCTCACATGACCTCGTATCACACAAAATGATCTATTTCCGGTTTCTATCTATAGTTTTTTGGAAAAAATATTTGTCCTTTTAAATGACATAACTTATGTCATCTCATTCTTACAAAGAGGTGGGACTCACACCTTTATGTTTATTGTCCACTCTTTTCTCTTTTATCTATCTCTTTCTCTCACTTAAAATGACACAACTTACATCCTTTAAAATGATACACATTTTTTCCATAGTTTTATAGTTCTATAGATTTATATGGTTATTGTTTTTAACATTCTGACTTTAGTTCTAACGGAATCTGGTTTTCTGTATACAGTAAGAATTAGTTCAAATCTAGCTGATGCAACAATAGCTAGAATTGTTCAAGGAACAAAGGTGCTTACTCTAGGAGGGCCTGATATGTTATTTCAACAAACATTTGGGATTTTCCAAGAAGAGAAACTCTTAAAGCCATTTGCTTGCTACATATCAACATCCACTGGACCTGTAATTGGAACGCTTTATGTATCAACTAAAAGATTAGCCTTTTGCAGCGACTATCCACTGTGTCATTATCCATTCTCCCAGCAAAATCATACCGTGAACTATAAGGTATTTTCTTTTTCTCTTTGTAAAATAAACACTTGGCAGTTTGGGAGTCGCCTATGTTACCCAAACGGTTGCGAGTAATCTTGTTTCTAACACAAGAAAGAAAAATATTTTAAGTACTCTACATTTACTAGAATTGAAAAAAAAAGTAATCTTGGCATATTAGTTAGTGCAAGGGAGCTCAATGGGTGGGTAACTACCTCGATCTTTACCAATGTCATCTTTGGAAAGAGATATAAAATCTTAATTCTTAATCTGGGCCGTACTCGGGATTGTAGGGATACCGGAGAAGCATACTCGCATCAAAGAAGTAATTAGGATTAACATAAAAAAAAAGTAATCTACCTAACAACATTTATTCCATCCCTTCCTTTATGGATAATGCGATACTCACACTCTTCTCATATTGGAACAGTGACCAAAATGCCACCTTTTGACAAAAATTTTATCTAAATGTTATGCGAACAATACTTTTTACCAGATTGCCACGTAGGCGTAATTCTCTACAACTGGTAGCGAATTACGTTTGCCAATGATCTTATGACACGTGGCACACTTTCGCAGGAAAAAACTGATTTATCATAATTCGCTACCAGTGGTAGTGAATTTGGTCTGTAATATGACCACGTGTCCCAAAATCATTAGCCACGAAATCGCTATCAGTAGTAGCGAATTATGACACGTGTCAGTCTGATAAAAGATACTCTTTGCATGGCATTTGAATAAATTTTTTGCCAAAAAAATAGCACTTTGATCACTATTCCTCTCATATTCTCTTTGCAAGTAACTAGACATTAACTAGACCCCACTTAAATTTCATTTTTGGGGAATTTTCACACCTCTTTAATGAGTACAAGTCCTAAGTTAAAACCTTTGGAATTTCTGAATAGGAGCATCTCAAATTTTAGGGAATTATTCGTGTCATGTACTGAATTTTTTGTGTCTTATATCTAGGTCGTAGTGCAGCTGGATCAATTGAGCACGGTTTGTCCTTCAACAAATAGATTGAATCCTGCAGAAAAATACATCCAGCTTGTCACGGTGGATGGTTATGAATTCTTTTTTATGGGGTTTGTTGCATATGAAAAGGCTCTCAAGACTATAAAAGAGGCTTTACAGCAATATCGCAACCATTACAGAGGAGGCTTGAGTGTTCAGCAAGCTTGAATTCTTTTTCATCTCTGTGCTTAGACATACCCTTGAATAACACTTTTCTATTTTTTATCGTCCAATTTCTTTCGGAACAAATCACGTACAACTTATGCTTACTAAGCCACAGTGACTTAGATTTTTTATATATGTGAACAGTGAACTAAACTACTCGGATTTCAGAAACACAAGGTAAATAGATTGCAAATGCAGAGTTCAAGTCAGGGGCGGACGCACACTCTTGCACTTGTCTGCAAGTGCAAACAGTAATTTTTGAATTTTTTTTTGGCGGACCCACATTCTTTTCTTTCAAAGCTTAAATCGTTTTAAGGGTTTTTTTTTTTTTTGTCTTCTTTAAAAGCAACTGACGCAGAATAATCAGTTTATTTTATGGGTTTTTATAAAGTTTTTCCTATTTTTTAATAGAAATAGGTTATTTTATCTACTTCTTTTTTCTGCATACCTTTGCCAACTACTCTAAACACCATTAAATTATAATTTCAACTAATCTTTATCTTTCTTTCTCCTCTTGAAATTATGATTTGATGATATTGGAGAGTAATAGACAAATGTAGTTAGAATAATCAATCCCTTTTAATATTCCTTTATTGTCATTTCTAGATTTATTTTTATTTTTTTGGGTTAAACTCTTTGGATTGCAAACCGCAAAACTCTCACATATTCCGAAAGGAGAGGGATAAAAGCGGGATTTGTCCATTTCCTTATAATTAACAGGAAAGGACTCTACACGTTGAACTACCTAGTAGGCTAGCACCTTCTCCTCACTGCCATTTCTTATATACCAAAAAAATTAAAAATAATAAAAATTTACCGCAAAGGAAAAAAAAAATTGGAAAATCGTTGAAGAATATAAAAACTGGTGGCATAACCAAAACTGGATCTGGAAGTTTGTTTATGCACTGAAAAGAATGAAAACTGATTTCCATTATACCCTAATGCATTCGTTCTAAAACATTATCTTAGAGCCAATCAAGCGAATTATAGTAACCCAAATAAATTAAATTTATCTCGTAATATAAGTAAAAGCAAGAATACATTACAAAAAGAAAAAGTAAAAGCAAGAATAACAAACATTGCAAAAATTCAAAAGAAAAGACTCTACTCAACCAACTACGCAATTTCCTATGTAAAGCATGGGTTTTTTGAGGCCTTAGAGCAAACCTTTGGTACATTTGATAATATGGTACATCCGTTTACTAAAATGGTTAATTTCTTTTTTTACTTTAATCCTTACTATTTTTTATATTCTCCTCTTGCCCCGCAAACTTTCCTCATTTAGTTCGGTACACTTGTAGCATTAAAAATAGGATTTATCATCTATCATTTAACATGACCACAAAAAGTTTTCTACACACACAACATTTTGTGGGGCCCGCAGCAAAAAAAATTCAGCACGCAAAACGAATCTCTATAACATAACACAATCACTTTTCCTACGACATAACTCTTATAAAACCCTTAAAAATATAGACCTTCATAGGAAAGATGGCTAAATTGAACGAAGCCCCAAAGAAAGATGCTTGAGAACAAATCGAAGCTGAAATAAGAAAAGAGTCTTCGTCTCTCCTAATTATTTATGCGTGGCCCAAAGCATACATGTCCTAGGTTCCAATTCTTCCCACAAATGTAGAAAAAGTTGCATCCAAACCTGAAAAGAGAAAATCGAGCTATTATAATTATTTTCCCTGCTTTCATGGAAACATTTTTCTCATGTTACATGAGAAAGCTTTTGTTACATATTTATCAAAATTCGAGTCAGTAATTTTTTTTCATTTTTTTTAGTTGTGGGATCCACATAATTATGTCTCAACATGAAATAATATTTTCTCATGTAATATTAGAAAAACATTGCCCTTTATTATAATGATATAATAATAAAGCAAAAAGTACCTTTGTTGCAACATAATATAAAATTATTTCCGGCAACTACTAAACACAAATGTTTTAGGGTTTGGAAAAAAATGTAAAGGATTTTGAGAATTTTATTTCTCTTTTCAAAATGTCCTGTATTTTTTCTCAAATTACAAAAATATATATTTTTGGATTACAGGAGACAATTATCTCATCATGTAAGAGGAAAATTACTAAACCCCAGAATAAATTACATAGATTGAATATTAAAAAGTTATGAACATAATAATATAAGGATTAATGAGAGAAGATAGAGATACAAAACACAACCTGCAAGTCATGTAGTCACATCTCGTATCTCTTTGGACATACATAAAGCATTTGGGATAACTTTGTCACATTTTGTCTTTGGCCAACATCAATAACATCCTATCTATTCTGTCTTAGAGACAGAGATGCCTAGCTGAATAGACTAGTATGTTGCTCTTGGATCTAGGGGCCCTCTCCAAGGTATCTCTATGGATGAGATATCTTGAGTCATGCAGATCACTGTGCACTGAATAATAAACGACTTTGCCAAATGGTGTATGTATGCATAGTGACAACATAACAGTAAGGGAGAGAACGTAACATACTTGTAGGTTTTACCTCTAATTTATAGAGTTTACCTGTGGGTAGTAGGATTTGGACCTTTAGTGCTTCCAGTGATGGCCCAAGACCGTACGCTAAGCTGTCGTATTAGGATTGATGTATTTGATGGATATCCTTCCATATTTATGTGTGATTTGTATCTTAGATTGCCCCTTGTCGGGCTTGTCGATCATTAGGCCTCATATATGGGTCCATAACAATTGCCCCTCAGCCGGGTAGTTTAGGTGTCCGGCCTGCCGGGGTGGAATATTTGCGTTAATCCGGGTTCTTTCAGAGAATGCCCAGGTTTTTATGACTTCTTCATGTACGAATTTGGGCTTTCGAGATTTGTTTCAAGATTTCTGAATTTCTGTATTAAGGGACAATATCTCCTTGCCCCTTATCTCGACAAGGTGAGTAATCAGCATGCCGAGTTATTAGTCCTGTTGTTCCAATATGAGTTAAAGATGGGTTTTAAATGGTTTTATGTCCAAATGGTGAGCTGCCCCAAACCTATTACTTTTGTATCTTGCTGTAGCTTGTTGTTAAGTGTATAGTTCTTTTCAGGAACCCGGCTAGAGGTTGCTGAAATTTTAGCTGCTTGTGTGATCATTCCACCGGGATCATGGTTGCCTTTATTGTAGTAATGATTTCATTTTTACACGTGGCAATTGTCGCATTTGTTAGCATGCTGCAACCAATTTGTGCCATTTTCATTTTTCGTGTGCATTTATTGGATGGTTCATTTCAGAGGTCTAATCATTACCTTTATGTGTAATGACTTTCTTACCCCTGACCCTTCCCATTCGAAAATCGCTACGGTTACTAGAGGTTGCCTATATATATTCTCCATCTTTCTCTTTTTTTCTTCTTTCACACTTATTATTCTCCAGAAGTCTTGTTCTCCTCGTGATTTTCTTGCGCGACAGCATTTGCAACTTTTGCTTTCAAACACTCTTTCTCTTAAGGTATTTCACTCTTCTCCTAAATTCGTCCATTTTTTTTCGTGTTTTTGAGTATCTGTATGTGTTGTTGTTCTTTCAATTTTTCCCTGTTGGAATCTTCATCTCTCGTATTTTTGAACTTTCTATTCTGGATGTTGTTGAATCGTTTGTAACTTGTGTTTTGAATTTCGTTAATGTTTCTGGCTTTTCTAGAGAGGTGCATTTTCTCCCAATTTTGAAGTTCTAGGTGTATTATTCCCAGTTTTCTGTCCCATTTTTCTCTACTACTTTAAATTTGTTGTCGCTCCCACTGTTTACTACAATGAGGGGGGAAAAAGGACCCTTCTTCAATTATGCGTGGTGAAGTGGAGAAAGAGGATGAATCCGAGTTACTGAAGAAGGTCCCTCCTGGGGGATACCGAAAACTGAGGAGGAAGAACACGAAGCCATGCTTCGTGGTTATCGTGGTGGAGGATCCAAGAAGAGATCCGGGTTGTCGAGTCGTGGTTTGAATGAGAACCTACTAGCCGGGCTCGTGGTTTTTCCAGACGGGGTAGGGGTCATCCTTTTGCTAACAGACATATTTCCTAATATTTTCTCCAAACCGGGTTAGACCTTTCCAGTGTCGTTTCTACTCTGGGTCCTGGTATGTCGTCCACTTCCCGAGTTCTCCTCAAATTCTCCCAATCTAAGCAAGTTGGCATATGTTATTCTTGTGTCTTTCTGAGTTCTAAACTCATTGAGAAATGATGTGACTCTCTAGTCGAGTCTACCTTGGCGAGTTGTCGTCACAGAGATATTTCGGGTTCTACCTCGGCTTCCAGTGAGGCAGATGATCCAATTGTGGTCTCGGATAAATCCTCTTCTTCATCCTCTAGCGATTCTTCTACTAGTGGCTTTTTTTATTCAGGTATGTCCTTTCACTTCTTTTGATTATGCATCTCCTTGTTTTAGGTATTTATGATGTCATCTCCACCAGAGATTGTAAAGGAGTCTCATTCTTCTGAGGCAGATTCTGAGTCTCCTCCTGCCGCCTTAATAGCCCAATTTCCCTGGGTGACTTATGAGGTTTTAAGTACTACCACCGAGAAGAGCGTGGAGGATGTGTCTGGGCTCAATGTTGGGAACTTAGAGAATTAGGATATCGTTCCTCCACGTGAAGACGAGCTAGTTTATTCTGGGAGGAACTCGAACGAACCTTCATTTTTCTTCTTTTACCGAGATCTTGTAACTCAACTCGGCATTTGGTTCCCCTAAACTTAACATTTTCCATGACACTTTTTATCTTAACTTAACGTTTTGTTAAGTTACTATTGATGAAGATGAGCATTGGTTCCTTCAATCGTAGTCTAGGTTTCGTAACCCGGTTCTATCTAAGGTAAAGGCAATATGGTCATATGTCCTATCTTGGTCTTTTAACCGTAGTATGGAGCATTTCAACTTGATCAGAGTTAGCATGACAAATAACACTTATATCTCGGATTTATGTTTATGCATCATAATCATGTAAGCATAAGTTTCGGAAAAAAAATTCCTTGTTTATTGATATCAAAGACTTTGATTACATGAATTTGTTGATATAGTTTGTAAGAATCCGCACCGTTAATTAAGGGATTTAATTAATTAATTATGTGAAATTATGAAATAATTCCATAATTGACCCTAATAATTATTATGAGGCTTTAATAATTATAATTAGTGAGTAAGAATGCTGAAAGTGGCTTTTCGGAAGAAAAGTGCAGATACCGGTTCTGCTAGTCGGTATAAATGAGTACCGAAAAAGTATCCCGGAAAATTAATGAAAGTGCATGATAATTACTAGAATGACATGTAGGACTTGTAAAACGAGTTGCAAGCCCAAATAATGAGAACTGGTGCTAGAAACCAGTACTGGCTTGGAAAAGCGCGTACCGGAAAAGTGCTCAGAAAATTATAAGAAAAATATGATAATTCTTGTAAAAATGAGTAGGTTAAGAATCCTGAGATTGGGATTAAAATGCTAAGCGTAGCATTTAAAGTTAATACTTAAGTGAAAGTAATCGAATACTTTCTGGAGAGCTGGAGTATTCGAATACTACTCGTGGAGTATTCGAATACTTCTTGCAGAAACAACATGAAATAAGTTAAAATGAGTAAGGAAGACTTAATCACTTAATGTAATCTGAGCTATGATTATTGATGAGTAATTATGGTATGGGCAGATTGTGCTGTTTGTGGGCCTTGAGCTGTGTGGACTCTTGGTTTGGATAGTAGCTTACAAGGTAGGCTTTCGTGTCCTCGGTTTAGCCATGTTGTGGTTCCACCATGTCCCATGGGGTATGGTTGTATGCATGCTGTGTTACATGCTTTGAATATTTGAAATGTTGTTGAGCTTTATGTGTAATGGCTTTTAATATGCATGTGTTGTTTCATCTTGACGGTAAACCTGAGTATGTGGCGTCATACGAGATGGTGATCCGGGGTGAACGCAAATAGCGTCTTGCACTAGTGTGGGTATTTGGCGTATGTAAATCCTGCATTTCTCTGGCCAGTAGAATAGATATGATACACATGACATGATTATCTGCTGCATTGCACTATTTTAGAACTGATGATGATAAACTGCTTTTGAACTTATATTGCACATGTAAGTGAGCTTGGGGTGGAAGATCCTTGAGGACCCCTTGTCTTACTGAGATTTCTTGTTTAGAGATCTCACCCCACGTTTGGGGAATGCTTATTTCAGGTTCAGGTAGTATGGTGACTGATGCCTCTGGCGGCAGGAGGCCAGAGCTTAGCTGATTATGATATTATGTTGTATTGCTGCCATGACTGGATTTGGATGCTGTTTATGTTTTCCGCTATGTATGCTTATGTTGTTGTTGAGGCTGAAGTTGGGCGTGTTGCCTTATTTGAATGAGCATGGGGATTGTCCATGACACTTTATGTTAGTACTTTTAGATTGGAGTTGTATAAACTGTTAGATGGTCCGGTCTACGTTGTTGTAGTTCTGTGACTAGAGCCACACTTTTATTATCTATGTTATGAGATATTTCAGTTAGCTGTTTATTTGCAATTACATACAGGCGTTGTTTTATTAATTGTTTAATAAGCAAGTTGGTAATGATAATGACATCATAATTGAAAAGAAAAAGATATTTCGCATTTTTAATTAAGCGCTGCTTAATACGATAGTATGATAATATTACCGGATATATACGGGGTGTTACATAGTCGGCTTTAGATGATCCCTACAAAGCAAAATAACTCGCCTAGAAATTGAAAAGACTTTAAAAACAGCTAATCTTTGGATCTCGGATTTAACTGTAATAAATCTTCTGTTTATCCACATTCCGTGTTCTTTTGATAGGCTTTCCTTCTGTCATTTCCAAGATATACTCTCCTTTTGCGAGTTTCTCTTTAACCCGGTAAGGACCTTCCCAATTTGCAGCTAGCTTTCCATCTTTGGCATTCTTATTGCCGATATCTGCCCTTCTAAGTACCAGGTCATTTTTCTCAAATGCCCTTGGTATTACTTTTCTGTTGTATCTGGCTACTATCAACCACTTAGTTGCCATATCCCAGCAATGTGCCATGACTTTGACTTCATCTATGAGGTCTAGTTTGGTTGGAAGAACCTTACTATTCTCTTTTTCTTTTTGCTTGATAGCGTTAATCCTTCTTCAACAAGGTTCCCCTATTTCAACCGGGATCATAGCCTCACATCTATAAGTAAGTCTGAATGGAGTTTCTCCCGTTGCTGTTTGGGTCCTTGTTTTGTATCCCCATAAAATAAAGTATAGCTGATTAACCCAGCTATCTTGGGCATCCTCCATTCGTTTTCTGAGTCCATCAATAATTACTTTGTTCACAGCTTCGGCTTGTCCATTTGATTGGGGATGTTTTACAGATGCAAAATGGGGCTTAAATTTTAAGTCTGTCATTAATTCTTGGAACCTTTTATTAGTAAATTGGGTTCCATTATCAGTCACCATATCGGCTGGTATTCCATGGGGCTTAACTTTTAAGTCTGTCATTAATTCTTGGAACCTTTTATCAGTAAAGTGGGTTCCATTATCAGTCACCACATCGGCTGGTATTCCAAATCTGAAAACAGTGTTTCTTTCAAAAAAATTTGAACTCGAGTAAAGGTTATAGTAGTGGAGGGTTCCGCTTCTATCCATTTGGTGAAGTAATCGACGACTCCAATTAGCCATTTCAACTGTCCTTCAGCAACTTTGAAAGGTCCCAGCAAATTATAACATTTCGTATTCTTAAACATATATTTATATATTAAATGTGGATTAATGGGTAGGATTAGTGAAAATTCTGAAATTAGGGTTAAAATACAAAGGAAGGGTAAAACGGTAATTAGCCAAACACGTAACCCTAAGAAAGTCAAATTGAGTAGGAAGTCTCAAATGAGAAAACTAACCCTAGAAATGGATTCAGAACGAAAAATTGTGTGATTACGCAAGTTTCTGAAAATTTGGTGAGTAGTGTTTTTATCGGGTAAAAATATCGCGGTACAGTCGCACCGTAAAGCGTGCCGAATGAATTTTGAGCTCTAGAGCTAGTTAGAAATCTCTGAGTGGTTATCCTCACTGCCCACTACTAGCCTCATTCTTTGCAACCCGACTTACTGAAAATCTGCTCTCCCGAAAGATCATTGCAGCCAAATAAACACAAACAGTCAGCAAAACTGGTAATCCTAATCAAAACACAATTTATATAACTCAAATATAATAATCAAATCAAATATATAGTCACATAATAATTTAATCAAATATCAATTTCAATGTTCATTATATATATTCACATCAATCAAATATTATTCATTATCTTTATTAAGTTCATTTAGTGGGAAGAGAACCATGATAGACCTGGGAAACCCTGTTGCCAGTCTCCCCCGTGACCCAGGAAACCCTGTTGCCAGCCACGTACTATCAAAATTAGCCATATCAAAATATCAAATCCTAGTGTGTTCTAAATATCAAAATATCAAAATATCAAAATTAGCCATATCAAAATATCAAAATATCAAAATATCAAAATATCAAAATATCAAAGTTGCTACTAGCACCCCGGAAAACCCTGTTGCCAGATACCACTTTGGGAAGAACGGAAACATCATTGTCACATCATTTAATATCAAAGGCATAAAGCCCAAAAGTTGTGTTCATCACTTTCAAGAGGTACCATCCCAAAAGTTATCTTCCCACTATTATTTATTACAATCACACACAACCAATAAAATTCAATCTTGTCACAATTCTGATAATTGAAAAATTTCCTCAAATAGTTTTCATAATTTCCACATCAATTTAAAAAGAGTATAATTTTCAAATTCAATTTTTCAAGAATATCGTAATTTTCGAATCCATCATAATTTCCATATCCAGGAATATCATAATTATAATTTCAAATATTCAAGCGTATAATTCTAAATCAATTATCTAAGAATAAAATTTCCAAATCAAATATCATAATTAAAATATAATTAACCTAAAAATTAAACCCAATGATGTTCTAAATAATATTCATATAATTAACCTATTTCTTTGGGACTATGATTACAGATACAAAATATAACTACCTAAAGATAAGGACTACACGCAACAAATTTTATTTAAAAGATAACCTATGATTTCCTAGGGATTAGGATTATCTGGTCTCTCCGTGTTTGCTAACTTCTAGAAGAAAAGCGATTTGGGAAGAGAAGCCTGGTTGGTAGCCAAAGAAAAATAACAATAAAAAGGAAAAGAAATTTGAAAGAAGAAGAGTAGAAGAGGAGAAATGCTGATGATTAGAAGTGATTTGGTTTGGTTAGTCTAGACCTCTATTTATAGTTGGAGTTTTGGGATTAGATATGAGCTTCGTACAATTATTTCCTTTTTCTTCTTAATTTCTTATGGCTCAGAATATTGCTGACTCATAATTAACTTATTATTGACTCAACATATCTAATCAAATTATCAATCAAACATTAACGCATAAATCACCAATCAATTAATAATTTAAATAATCACAATTTATCATCATTCTTAATATATATATATATATATATATATATATATATATATATATATTATTACTATTAATTTATAATTTATTATTATTAATTTATTGTTATTATAAATTACTATTATTTTCTGGGATATAACACCAAGGGTCGTATCCTTGCCCCGTGAGGGCTCGCCGACTATCTGCACACCTGAAATGATGTCCCCAAACGGGGTGAGATAACAAATCTCGGTAGCTTCAAGTTTATAGAGTAATATCCATACCTTGGGCCCATTCCTGCATGAAAGTCAGATTCAGAGTAACAAAGCATCATACAACCAAATATTATAACAAAATTGAGCATATTCACATATCATCAATCATTCCCAAGGGAGGATCCCAAGCGGAAATCAACGCACGTGCTCCCAAGGGTGGACCCCAAGCGGAACTCAACACATAACATAGGTTTACACGGTCAATCCCAAGGAAGGACCCCAAGCGGAAATCAGTGGGCATAAATTCGTTGGTCAAGAATCATCACAGCAATCACATCAGAACAAAACATATCACATAATCATATAGCTCTATATGAATACATTTATACTAAGTATCAGAAGACAAACATACAATACCAATCATAGTCCACTAACCACTAACCATGGTGGAGCACATAGATAGGAGAGAACTCCTTAAACATAGAGCTTACGTCTTGAAACTTCACAAAATGGCTTACTTGTCACGCACACTACCTAGCTTCTTCCAATGTAGGATCCACCACAATGTCCATAGGCACAACTAGAGATAGGAATCCAAGACAATCTCAATAAAATGATTCAATGTTGTGTATTATTACAAGACACGCACACACACACACACACACACACACACACACACACACACACATACTTTATTGATTTCATCTTTACACACAAAACTTATCTCAATTATATGTCAATCCACAAGTCAAGACCATTTGTTCTTAAAACTTACATATTATACCATTTTAGGGTGATTACTTGTTCAACAACAACCACATGGTTTCATACTTACATAGGATCTTAGAATGACATAACCATGCCTCTAAAATACTCGTTACAAACTTTTGAACATCTGAACCTATCAAGAGCTCATATGGCTGAAGCTACATACAAGGGAGGCAAAAAGTTCCTCTCTTCATTTTCACATAATCCATAGCTTACCATACTCTTGACTTGACCATTAAGTCATTCAAACACTCACTTTAACAAACGTACACTTCCAAAGCTAATTTTTTTTCTTTGAATAACCAAAATGCATATAAAAGGAAACCTTGACATTTTCACATATTTGATGCCCTAATATATCATCAATGATCATTTAACTTCATTACCCCACTTAGGAATAACTCCATATATCTCTCAAACTAATTTAGCACAATGGACTCCCATTATCACCTACATGGCCAAAGCACATAAAGGAGGAATTTGTGGGAATTTTCGCCAATTCAACTCATTTCCATTCTTAATCATATCAACGCAATACATTGGAACCTTAACACATCATCAAAATAATTTTAACATACACAAACCCTACATGAACCCTAATGGCCGAAATCTAGAGGGAAGGTTTCACAAGGATTTCTCTTTATACTTTCAATTAGTTCAGTTCTGTCCTTACTGTTCTAGGAATCTAGGGTCGGATTCTTCCTATGCTTTATGGTAAATTCGGCTTACTCTTTATATTTTTCAGTTGGGTTTTGTGAATGTTTGGAATCACAATGTACATTTGGAACTTTTTAATTTGTTAATTTTTTTTAGGAAATAAAGATAGAAGATATTTTTGACACGTGTGTTTTTTATTTATTATTTTAAAAATAAAATAACGGTGTAGTAAAAATGTGCAAATAATAATATTCATTTTCTATTTACCTAAAATGTCATTTTGTTTCTTCGAACTTATTCATGTATTATAACTAACTTTATATGAATAATTTTTCTTTGGAGAAGAGTATGAATTGAACATATAACTTAATACAATCTACTCAAACCCCACATCATTAGACAAACCTAATGGCTTGAGTATGAATAATTTTAAAAAATAGATAATTTAAAATAAGTTTAGATTTCATTTAAATTTTTATTATTGTATGATTATTTAATTATTAATTATTAGATCATTAATAATTTACATGTGGCTGTGTGTCAATGCAAGTGTGCGTACAAATTGGTAATACAATTTGTCCCGCTTTTAACTTGCCAAAAATGATACAGGATCAACCATTGATGAGTGAGTTGAAAATAAGTTTAGGATTTGAAAATTTGATAGAAAATTTATTTAAATAGTGAAAAAGTATATCTATTTTTTCTGCGGAAAATATTGTTTTGCTACTCACATAAAATTGAGTGAGTCCTATTATATCTCATTAATTTTTCTCTCTCTTCTCATTATGATGGGATCCACTAACTTTTATATAAGTGTGGCAGAATATAGTTTTCTATAGTAAAAGTATCTGTGTAAATTATAAATATATAATAAATAAATAAGTAAATAATATTCTTTCAATTTAAAACAATATTTAAGTGAAGTGAACTTGATTTTTTAAATTATGTTAATTTGCATTGTGAGCAATTTTACTTATATTATGCTATATTATATTGTTCTTCCTGTACTATGAGTGTATTTATTAAATTATATAATTTTTATTTTAATTAAGAAATTTAAAATATGTATATTTCGTCCCCCACAAAAATCATGGCTCCACCATTGCCCATAATTGAAATATTTCAAAATATAATAAATTTTTCGTCACATAAATGAATAGGATGTACTAACCTGAATTTTAATTATTTTCTGAAAATAATGATTATGAATATGGTATTGATTCAATGCAAGGATAAGTTCGGTAAAAACCACTTTTGTTGAGCCGGTAAGGGGGAAGCTTATGGCATGGAGTTGGACCAAGTTTAGAGCAAATATCGTATGAAGAAGAGAGGAGTTCATTTTTATTTTATTGTTTTTGGTACATGAGAGGAGTTCATTTTTTTTTTAATAGATGAGAGGAGGAGTTCATTTTAGTCTTAAAAGATGGAAGGCTAAAACAAGAAAAAAAATCTCTAAAATAATAAATTGCTTCGGAGACCATGTAACAACGTATGAATGAATATCCCATGCAATTGTCCTTGAAGGTTTTGTTGTATTCATAATTAACCGGTAACATTTATACAAATAGCATCGTAATTACAAGGAAGCGTGCTAGAAGTTAGAACCTAAATACCTCCTCTGCTAGATACATCTTTGCGGAGGGCTAGAGTAACTTTAGCTATAATTAGTTTTCCGACTCAAAAAATTAAACTTTGTGAGAATACTCGAAGGTCGACTCACCTCTAAAAAGTAATTAAGTAAGTATACTAGAGAAAAAGAAAACTCCTCCGCATACTTTATATTTCTGTGTAAATAGATGAATTCCAAGTATAAGTTAGATTTTGATTTAGGAAAAAATTTAAAAAACTTCCATATGCTATTGATTTAAGTCTATGATGCACCGACACCGACACAGGACACGACACGACAAGCCGACACGTTAATTCTAAAAAATGTCATATCTCGACACGTTGGGACACATTTTGATATTAAATAAATTTTTTAATATATATAATTTAATTTATATTTAATACATATAACGGTCTATAATAATTCATATAACTAATCAAATATATATTCAAATTTCATAACATAAATATAAACAAAAATAATTTTTCATTAATAACAAAAATAATCTATGTTAATTTTTCATGTCAAATTTTATAACAAAAAAAATTGATTTATAAATTACTTTTTTATATTTAGTTAATAAAATAAAATTAAGACTTAAAAAAAAAACATGTCGGAGCATTGACTGAGTGTTGGAAAAAGTTGACTGTGCGTCAAAAAACGTGTCGGTGTCCGACACACAAATTTTTTTAAAGATCGTGTGTCCGTGCTTCTGAGCTTTGAGTCATTTACACCCCTATGATTTTATTTTATTTTTAATCATTTAATAACCCCCTGTGGTTTTTTCTTCCAACCCCCTCCCTAACACTGTTAGAAACTTGACTAAATATACCTACTTTACCTTTCTTTGAAAAGGAAAATAAAGTGATAAAAAAGAAAAAGAAAATCAAATGTGTCTATAAAAAAATAGAATAAGAACAACAAAAAGAAGAAAAAATAAGATCGAAATGTTACAAATCACAAAAAGTGACAGAAAAAACTAAAATAATAAAAATAGTGTTAATGAAAAATATATAGTTAATACAAAAAATAGATCAAAAAATTAAGATAAAAAATAATAAAAAATAGAAAAGTATCTATTATGAATTTTCAATATATTTGATTTTATTTATTTATTTTTTTATCCTTGATCTATTTTATTATTTTTGTTTAGATATGTTTGATATTTTTTATATCTCGATTTTATTCTCTCTTATTTTAGATTCTTTTAGGGGGTGTTTGGTTGAGGATAAATTTTTTGAATACTAGGGAAATGTAATTGATAGGGAAATGGTTGGAAAGTGAGTTAGGTAGGAAAATGTAAAAAAAGTTGTTTGGTTCGAACAAATTTTACTGGGCAAATTAGATAAGATTTATAAAATCTATGTTTGGTTTGAGGTAAAATATAGATTGGGAAATAAGTGACAATTACGAAAATATCCCTGTTACTAATATTATTTGCAGAGGTTACTCGCAGCCATTAAATCACCCAAAGCAAGATCGTATTCCAGACATATTAATAACTCCCTCCCCATCATTCACTACAGGGACATTATTTGATGCATGTGCAACTCATCCTCCAAAAATATTGTCAGCATGCATGCTGAATAATGACATAGTAGATAATACAGAGCATGCAAACATAGAAAAAACAGTTTCTGTCAAGACATCAATTGAAGCACTTGACCAGCGACCAACACCAGCCTCTCATATGTCTCAATCTTTTAGAAGGGGCTTTTCTCAGAAATCTAAGGAAAATGGAGAAGATGATGCACCACGAGAATTTCCATCAGATTCATCCCAACCCCTGGCTTTTACAGCTTCAGAGTCAAGCCTGAAAAAAAAAGCATCCCATTGTGGGCACTAAATCTCATTCCAGAACATTCACAGATAAGTTGGCTTCAGAAGCAGCTAGTAGTGAAATGTGTCCAACAATTTGTGCTTCTCAAGATTGCCTCAAATCATCGAGTGCTCCACCTGCTACTCCATGTAAAGATGCGTCTCTCGAGAGCAAATCAGAGGGTATATTTGGTCTGATTTGTTGTGGCCCATGTGATTTAGCCAGTTATCAGCAAAAAACCACCTCCCCCTTTGCTTTTTAAATAGTGCATAAGCCTAGCTAAATGGCACAAAACTGAAAATCCTATGCATCCTGCTTCCCTGGGTTTTGAGCCATTTCTCCCTCTCCCAAACGCATGCTTCCCAGAATCCTAACATCATTTGCATGGGGTAATTTAAAATCCCCCCAACCAAACACCACCTTACGAAAACCTTTAATAGATGGGATGACACAAGGCTAAAAAAAATTAAGAATAAATAGACCAAAAAGTGAAATAAATAAAAATAGAAACGATACCAAACATATCTAAATAAAAAAAGAATAAAATATTTACCAAAAAAAGAATAAAATAGATCAAGGACAAAAAAATAAATTAAAAAACCAAATATATTGAAAACTCATAATTGTGATTTCTATTTTTTGCATTTATTTTTTATTTTATTTTTTATCTTAATTTTTTCTTCTGTTCTTCATCTTTAGTATTTTTTCATTTTTCATTTGGATCATTTTTTTTATTTTTAAATTTAGTCTTTTCTGTTACTGTTGTGATTTTTAACATTTTTTACCTCATTTTGTCTTCTATTTTTTTGTCTTTATTATATTTTTTTTATTTTGACACATTTGATATTTTTTTTCTTTTTTTTTTGTTTCATTTATTAAGTGTTCTAAGTTTTCATATCATTTGGTCCTATTTTTCTTTTTATCTCTTTATTTCTTCTTCTAAGAAGGATAAAATAGGTATACTTAGTTAAATTTCTAACAGTGTTAAGCAAGAATGTGTATGAAAAAAATCACAAAGGATCATGTGATTAAAAAAAAACATAGAGATTTGAGAGATTCAAAGCAATACCATAGAAGATTTTTGAACTTTTCCCTTTGATTTATGTCTTGACATAAATGCACAATTAAATTAAAATCTGCAGCTCTTTGTATATGTATAAGAAAAATAACATCAAAATATAATTGCCACTGAAAATTGCAGAAAAGAAGGAAAGGCATATTTGAAACTAATTACATGGCAGGTATATGTATATACACACATTGCATAACTTCATAATATATCAAACCCAGTATATATCAAAAGGGGTCTTCTTCTAGCTTTTCTTTTTTCATGAAAAGGTAAAAACTCATACTTATTGTTCAGGGTTGAACATTAACAGTAGGTTAAGTATTTGATATAGGCTAATGATGGATATGATCTAATGAGATAAACCAGAACGAGTGTTTATGTTCTGTATGAATGGGTGAAAGTAATAATCTGATCTCCTTTGTTTGGTACTATCAATGTATATATAGCAGTTCTCATGAGCGGTTAAGGAGGAGGATCATGTGTATGGAGCAGTTCCTTTAGTGGTGATCATGGAAGTTATGGAGAAGAGTGAGATCATGGGATCAAACCCACGATCCAGACTCAAGGGCAAGCCGAAGTCGGATAATGAATTAAACCCGGAGCTAAGGTTAAACCCGGAACATTAAGCCCCCCAGCTCGGAGCAACGCAAGTTGGTGGTCCGAGATGACAAGCATTTAATATCTTCCATCAAGATGTCCTTTGGTTTTGTAGTTCGTGGCCGCATTATGGACCAGGTTGGTTTTTATAATCCAGGAGTTGAGCTTATAGTGCCGGAAATGATTGATTTTTATAACTATGTTGCGGGATCCGACCTATTGGATAGTACTAATATTATTCTTTTGTTTTGCTATTCTTTCCTTGTTGCTTGTTTACATTATCTTAGTGGCATTTTTGGGCATCCAATTTTTTCTATTTTTCAGCTTCCATCTTGGAAGAACACATGTGCCCAAATCTCCCTCTATAACTCGAGGATCGAGCTTCAAAATCTAAACCAAGTAAACATTTTTGTGGATGTTTCCGACTTATTTACCCATAGTACTGATAGTCCCCTAATTCTTTTGTCTCGTCATACTGAAACATCACTTTATATCAACCCATATTCTTGTAACCTAGATATTACAAATGTAAATGCTAAAAACCTGGATAATACTAACCCGGAGGATCACAACCCCTGAAAAGGTGATATGCCACCTTACTTTACAATACTTTTCGGGCCGAAATACCAATTTTTTGCTGATAATTTTTTTATCTTTTAATTTGCTTGGTCAAAGGTTTCAACTTGAAAAATTTTCTATTTTGATGAACTACTTTCATGTTGTTTTCTTCGTACCATTTGGTATTGGTGTCATCTTCGGGTCAATGTTAAAGACATTTTCCCACTTCCAACTAGCAAAAAGGGGCCAATAACAACGTAAGTCGGTATTTTGAGGTGCCAATAATCATGGTTTGCTAAACCATATTTAATAAACCATTTTTATCCGGAGGGTCGGTCTTCTTTTATTAAACCATTTTTATCTCGGAAGACCGGTCTTCGTTTAATAAACCATTTTTATTCTGGAGGGACGGTCTTCTTTTAATAAACCATTTTTATCCCGGAGGGCCGGTCTTCTTTTGGTGGCAAAAGACTTTGTTTTCTCGCTTCCGAATAGGAATTGAACGGGTGCCTAAGAGGCCAATTCTGGCGGCAAGAGACTTTTCATTTTCCCGTTTCCGAGTAGGAATTGGACGGGTGCCCAAGAGGCCAAATCTGGCGGCAAAGGACTTTTATTTTTCCTGTTTCCGAGTAGGAATTGGACGGGTGCCCAAGAGGCCATTTCTGAGTAGGAATTGGACGGGTGCCCAAGAGGCCATTTCTGGCGGCAAGGGACTTTAGTTTTCCAGTTTTCGAGTAGGAATTGGACGGGTGCCCAAGAGGCCATTTCTGGCGGCAAGGGACTTTTTGCTTGTAGCCGGATTGTGATTGCTTCATCAGTGATTTATAATGCTAGTATATATGTTGCCCCCTAAAAAACATGAAACATGCAACTTGCAAGGAAGATGTAAATCAACTGTTAAAGTAAACAACTCTATAAACAAAAAGGAAAAGATAAAGTAATTTAAGATACAACTTGTACTGCGCAAGTTGCTCCTTTTCCAAATTTGGGACGCTGATGATGGGAGCCATTACTAATAAATGCTTTGGATTTCTTGGTATGCTGACTTCACTTTCTTGCTTTGGGATATTGATCATTTCCAATAATTGTTGAAAATGGCTATAACAGGCTTCACGATATAAAATGCATGTGTATTATATGTAGGACCCATATATACCACAAATGCATCACACATATATATAATTAAACATAGATTTTCCCTTTGGCAATATTAAACTATACCATCATAGTGCCTTCCATTTTAACGTAATGACGTGTAGGTAATAAAAAATGACATATCCTGTTATAAATTGCAAATGATATACTCCTTAACTTCATGCATTCTATTGCATCCTGACTTTTACATTCCCGCAAAGTTGGGTCCACGTAAAAATAATTTTATTATTATTAATGACATTTGTAACTATAGAAGCCGTGAACAATGGTCTAGTATAGCCATCCATGCATGTCTTATTTTGATTTTTAAATTAAAGAGTGGTCCGACCATATTTTTAAGGCCTAAAAATGTGATTCATTTATGATCATGGTTTTGGTACAAATGATAAAAAAAAAAAGAAATATTTAAAATAAATAATGTAAAGCTTGGAATTTTCACACCTAGTTACTTGCAGGTTGTCCAATGACCTTCATTTTCTCATTGAGAAGAATAATCCAAGTTTGAAACTCACCTGTATGGAGCTTTCTTGTAACCACATCTAGTTTTCATTCAATTTGCTTATTTTGTTAATGAGCAATTAAAGTAGTTAATACTGTAATTAGCATGAAGATACTGAACAAAGTTTTCATTCATATTGTAGCATTGCAAGTTATTGAACAAAGCTAAGAAAAGAAATAATTATTATGTTGTTACACAGTTCCAATTAAAAGTAAAGCCTAAAATTATTCAGAAACTACTATATAGATAAAGAATATGTAACCTTCACAAGGATACAAAAATTGTGTGTATGCATTGTTAGCTATAAATTATGATTATTTTAATGGCTTTATTTTTACAATATTTGAGTTGAAGGCTGGATATTAGTGCATGGTAATGGGCCAAATGAGTGCCAATCAGCCCAAAGGTAAAAAAAGAGAGAAAGAGATAAACTAATGATTTACTACTCTCTTTTATTATTTTTACTGCAGTTTGGAAGCAAGATCAACTCTTTGAAATCAAAATCAAATCTGAACCATTGGATGGACATAGAGATGGATGGACAGCAGTGCATTTGGAGGCAGCTTTATAATTTTTAGTTAAATAGGAGTCTGAGTCATTTTAGGGTCAGATACCCTTGTTAGTTTCAGTTTTACGTTTAGAATTTTGTATTTTCTCTCTTCGAATCTGAGTGTTTGTCTTGAAAGCTGGTGCTTGTTCTTCAATTCTTGATCTCGAAGTGCATTGACAACGCAACTTCAAGGAAAGGAACCACGGATCTGCATACGAGCTACTGTTTTCACATTTCTGATCTTTTTCTTCCTAGCTCTAGTTTAGGAACTTTGACTCTTTAAGAACCGGTTTGTAACTTTACCTTGAGTTTTCTTTCATGAATGTTTGTGATGCATGTTTCTTTACTTTTAGATTTGTAATATTTTTGAATATGGGTTTATGATCTTTTCCTTTCTGGGATTCACGATGATTGGGTGATCTTTTATTTTTCTGAATACTGTGATGGCTTGCTTAGGTTTCATTTGATTAACAAGATTTTGATTTTAAGTTCAAGAACACCATGGGAATGGATCTTGAATAATTTTTGCATAACTGTGATTGGGAAATCAGGTTATGTCCCTTGTTAATTGAACCCTTGAGGTTAGGGATAACCCAAGGAGGTCTTTGATACAATTTTTAAAGATTTAGAAGACTTTGGGAAAAGATCCTTCTAAAGATTAAAATCTGGAACTGGGAAGTTTTAGATAAAAAAGCCATAGTAATTCGAATTCTGATACTAAAGTGCCGTAGCAGTTATAAAACGAAGGAATGCGAAATTTTTCCTTCATCCATGATTTAAAGAATTCCAGAACCTTATAATTGTTACATTTGTGAATAGATATCCCTCTGTAAAATTTTGTTTAATGCAAGTCTGATAAACACCTCGTTTCATTTAGAATTTTCTTAGTTTTAAAAGATTGATTACTTAATTTCAAGAAATTAGAAATTGGAATTAAAAAGGAAAACTAAACAACCTGTTCCCTGAGAACGATAACTCTTTCTTTTGAGAAAAATACTACACAACATGCATACACATAGTTACAAATGCATGTCTATCTACATGTATCAAAATACATGTATCCATTACTGTACGTGAACATCCATTTAATAGTTCATGTTGTGCAGTATAACTGATTTGAATTATAAAATATCCCTTGCACATGTATGTTGTTTGAACCTTTAATTTGTATTATAAAATAAAGATGTTAGAGCAAATATTTCCAGACATATGCTAATGATAACAAATTCATTGTCGTATAAATAGACAAAGTCAAGAAGAATTAAGACTTGATTCGTCAAACTATGACAGTTACTGCTAGTTGGATAATTTTAATAAATTCATAATCTTCAAAGAAAGGACAAGGGCAATATATCTTAATCCAGTCATCAAAATCAAATGGGTTTAGTTAGTGCTAACTTGTTTGTCGTATGATGATGTTGAATACAATCTCATTTTTCATATAAAAATTTATGAGGGGAGATTAATAATAATGTTGTATATAGGAAAATTAATTAATATTGTAGGTCATTAAAGTAATCTAATGTTATTAATTATTCCTTATTTTAAAAGAGACGAGGCAATTATAAAATTAGCATAACAATATTGATAATCAAGCCAATAATAACTTGGAATTTCCACACCTGAGGGATTACCGAACAATTTTCATTTTCTGACATTGAAGTAGTGGTACAATTTAGTTGGGGTACCGAGTTCCTTCAGTCTAGTGATCTTGTCAAAGAATAATCTTCTTATGATCTTGCCAGAGAATAATCCTGCTACGTACAAAAAACATCTTAAAAGAAATGACTATAGCTTCTTCATCTTAAAAGAATAATCCATGCATGTCTTTCTTTTCTTCTTCTTCTTCTTTTTTTTTTTGGATTCAACGTCTCCTATTTTTAAATACATTTTTGTCATCATCCAATAAATACAAATATGCCTCTTGGAATCTCGAATTCTCTATGCTAAAATTTGGCTAGGTTTTAAAATAGTTACAGATAAAATAATAAACAATGTTCAATAGTAAAAATAATTAAGCTTAAGTTAACCTAAAAATAGTAATTTAACATCATGGAATAGATACAAATAACAAATTCATCTAAAACCATATATGTTTGTGTTCTAAATCTGGTTTTCTATAGCTTGATTTGGTTTGATAAATGAGAAAATGAGTTTTGAACTAAACTAGTGTGTTTTCATTAAAAGAGAACATAAGCAATTAAATTTCAATTTTTTTGGTTAATTCAATTTAAATCCCTTTGGTTTGGTTTTGAACACGTTCTATAGTCTGCATTATGTATAGCTAAAAGTTTATATAAAAAGATAAATATTTAGGCATGTACTATTTATCATAGGTACTCCTCCATTTAAAAATTAATGAGTAAAGGCACTCTTCAAATAGAAAATGCTTTTTTAATATGGTCCAAATATTCAGCTTGCTCTATTTCCACGAAACGAATTACAAACTTATATGATGAAGAAAAGAGAATAATAAAATTATTCATGTCATGAAATTCAAAACCACAATTTCCTTTCAAAATTTAAAACGAATATGCATTTAACTATATGATAATTAACCTCTCTGCATTCAATTCATCATAATAATTGGCACTAGACTAATTTACGTAACCGCAATTGTGTGATTATTATGAATGACCATATAATCAAAACCATTCATCATTGATATAATGTGTGCAATTATGATTAGCTAATTTTATATTGTTCTAATGTTTTTATATGATTTGCTCCCTCTAAATACTCCTGCTTTAGATGTTTATCCAGAATATATGAAAAGTTCAATTATTAGAAGGATAACTTTCAACTTGTGATGAAACCCACGATCATTGCGCTGTGCATGATCTGCATATTTTAATGCGAAGAATATGTAAAAAATAAAATAAAAATCTCACCCGAAACGAGTGAGTAACATGGTTTAAGACAATAGTGCCAACTGCCAACTCACATGTGTGTATAATACATATCGTGTTTTCTCTTTTCTAATCTCCTTTTTTTTTTATTCATTTATACAAATTTTAACATAGTAGTTAAGTTTTTTTATTTTTTATTTTTTTTAAAAAAAAAAGAAGAAAAGAAAGAAGACTTAGCTTATTGGTTTTGAAATTGTGGCATTGTTGATGTCTGTGACTAAGGTATCCTTTTTTTTTTTTTTTTTTTTTTTAAATTCCATTGGCAAAGTGATTAATTGCGGAGCAGAAACCAAACTTGATGGGCAGCTTTTGAATTGCCAGATTGAGTGGCGGAGTCCACCACTTAATTAGCCCCCGGATGTTCGGTAATGCGAATTAGAAACCAGTAAATGAAGATGAGTTTGAAACAAATTTCAATCTAAGATATATTTTAAATTGATTTCAATCAACTGTCATAGTGCCCGTTTGGATGTGCTTTTATTTCTAAAAAAATTGTTTTTTTTTTAAATAAAAGTCTTTTTGAGAATTTTTAAATGTTTGGATAACAACTTTTTAAAAAAGCAAAATTTAAAATAAAAATTAAAATACTGCTTTTTTCTATAGCTAGTAGTTGGTTGCTTTTGAGAAAAGCAGAAATTAAAAGATAATATAATTTCTTTTTTTGGAAAAAAAGATAATTTAAATTTTTAAAATACAATTTTAACCTTATCCTATCATATCTATTTTATCTCTTCTTATCCCACGATCATGCTATTTTTTCTCTCATTTATTGTAATTTTATATAAAAAGTGCTTTTTTATTTTAATATCCAAACAACTTTTTTTTATGTAAAAGTGATTTTCAAATCATACATCCAAACGTAAAATAACTTTACCTTTTAAAAATAGTTATTTAAAAAAAAATAATGCATAAAAAGTTATTTTTTTAAAAGCTAATCCAAACGAGCCCCATAGCAAGATTTATAAGCAACATATATCTCAACAAAACTTAATATAACAATAGTATACAAGTAAGTCAATTTACCGATTTAAAAACAAAAATAGCAGTAGTATAGATATAGAAGTTTCAAATAAGATTATTTGTTTATTTAATTAATTAAGTATATTATAATACCTACTCATTTGCATCTCTTTTCAACAAATGGGAGACAGATGCCTCATAGTTTCAAATAAGATTTTTTATTTATTTCAAATAAGATCTTTCCCGATTTAATTCCTACCCGGAAAAAGCAACTCCGATGGTATCCATTATCACTATTTCTTTTCTCTCACTATTTCTTTGGTTTCTTAAAGTTATGATTATGTAGATAAGAAATACAGCTGTGACAAGAATCAAGAACTACCTAATTATTGTGCTCAACTGAACCCAATAAGATCTGGAGGTAATGAAGCAGAAATAAGATTATAAAAAATGACTAGGAAACGGTTCTTAACTAATATTACTGAATCTAAAGCAACCACTTAACATTTGAAGAATTACTAACGTGAAAAGCGTGTGCTTTTGTTATTGTTATATGCATTTTGGTGAGGCAAATAAGTAGCAGATTATCACATATTGAACGAAAATCAAAGGTAACAACAACTAGAAATTTATGAGCTATTAGTTGAATTAAAGATGAGGAAAAAAGAAAGAATACTTGGCTTATATGCTTTTAGTCTCATCTAATGTTTTAACCGTCAGCACCCATTTGATGGGCAGCCCCCATTTGATGAACATATGGAGCAAGACTCAAATTTGAACGTCAGCATGAACACCTGCTCGGGTTCTTCATAATCGATTGAAGAGCTTGCAGATTTTTTATGGGTCATGAACCGAGATCTAGCATGTGGGTTTTCACGGTTTCCAAGGAACATTGCTGGGTGTTCCACATGCTGGCGAAAGTTGGTGGTCATGAACTTTTCTTACAACGGCGCCAAATGTTCAGAGTTGAACATTAACAGTAGGTTAAGTATTTGATATATAGCCTAATGATGGATATGATCTAATGAGATAAACCAGAACGAGTGTTTATGTTCTGTATGAATGGGTGAAAGTAATAATCTGATCTCTTTTGTTTGGTACTATCAATGTATATATAGCAGTTCTCATGAGCGGTTAAAGAGGAGAATCATGGGTATGGAAGAGTTCCTTTAGTGGTGATCATGGCAGTTACGAAGAAGAGTGAGATCATGGGATCAAACCCATGATCCGGACTCAAAGGCAAGCCGAAGTCGGATAATGAATTAAACCCGGAGCTAGGGTTAAACGTGAAACACTTATAAACAACAAAGCTCACTAACACTCTCATCAACCCTTTGATCATGCTCCTCAACTGTTTCATCACCATTCTCCAAAGACCCATCTTTTTCATCTGATTTGTGGGAACCATCATTTCCATCATCTTCATCAGCAACATTCTCCTTAGGGTCACCCTGCAATGTTTCAAATTCCACACGAAACCAACTCATATATTATTTATATATATATATATATATATATATATATATATATATATATAAAAGAGAGTAAATACACAACTTGGTTCCTTTCTCTTACTTCAGTCCCAAAAACTTCCTCTCTATACAAATTTCACCCTTACCTACCAAAATTGTCAACTTGCTAAGAAATTCTTCCCTTCCCAATTCGTATAGATATAAACTTTTAAGAATCAATGTACAAGAAACAACAAATTTCAGATATCAAATTATATATAGTTACTAAAAAAATAAATAAATAAAATCATCACAAAGACTCTCCAATTGAACTCAAAAAACTTCATTAAATTTACCTCTGCCTCAGGGTAACCAAGAGGGTTCCCCTTCATCACTCCGGACTCGGGCTCCGATCCGGGTCGGGTTGTTCAACACTGGATTTTGTGGGGTCCCTTGTTTTACGCCTCTGCTTCTTCTTGTTCTTTCTTTTAAACGCGGTGGAAGTGATGGGTGGGAGTGATCTGGTGTGGGCGGGTGCAAATGGTGGGTTGGTTGTGCGTTGTTGATATCCATGAAAATGGGAACGAAGGGGTTGTTGAGGGATATAGGGTTCTGGATATGAATAAGGAATGGGAATAGTGTTGTTGGGTGTTTGAATTGGAAGATGAATGGGATTTGGTGATGGAAGAGGAGGACCTTGGCGCCAGAGAGAGTGGAGATATATCAAGATCGTGTATTTGGATCGTAGGGGTTCATGTTTGCACCTCTGTCCATTGTTGTGTATTTGGATCAATTCAGTTATATACTCACAAAAACGAATCTAGGCTTGAGGGATATACCAAGATCGTGTGTCTAAAGTCTTTAATATGAAAAGTAAAAGACTTGTTTAATAATTACGAAAAGTAAAAGATAGGATATGAAATAACATGGTTGAAAGATTTAATTAGATTTAAAAGACATGCTTATTATAAATAGGGATGCGTGGGTAACCTTATCAATCATCACATTGTTTCCTTTTTCACTTCCCTTCGTCTTTCCTAGAAGAGTTATAACAACATTACTTCCTTTTACACTTCTCGTCATCTTTCCTAAAAGAGTTAGCAACATTCCTTCCTTTTTCAGTTCCCTTTATCTTTCCTAAAAGAGTTGCTGAAAAGAGTTACAGCAACATTCCTTCCCTTTTTCACTTGCCTTCATCTTTTCTAAAAGAGTTACAGCAAGATTCTTTCGACCCGCCGATGACTCAGGTTTCATACATGGGCACTTTAGAGGGCTTCACTCCACACACGTTTATTCAGGTATTGCTATTTTTTCTTTTTTCTAATTCCTCTGCTTTTGTTTATCAAAGGGGTGAGAGAATATGTAACGTGTTTGTATTCTTTTTGTGTTGGTAGAGTCAAAATGCTTTCTTGTTGTATAGGTCAAAAAACAATTTACTTGGGATCCATTCATTTTTAATTTCCATAATGCTTAGTGAATAATATTCATTACAAGGGGAAGAAAGGAAAGAACAAGTTCCATATTTACAAGTCAGTTTGGGTTTTAATTTGATTTTACCTCTAAGCTACTAATTTACTCCTCATTTGGGTTCCTTCTGACAGGTGATGACTCAAGTCCAACTTCCACACATTGTTTGGCACCAGGATAAGGCTCAGACAAATGGATCACCGAAGTTCACTAATGTGTATGTGAAAAATATATCTGAAACATATACTAACGAGGACTTGAAGAAGCTATTTAGCCCCTATGGTAGAATAACTAGTGCAGAGATAATGAAAGATGTAAATGGAAACTCTAGATGTTTTGGTTTTGTGAATTTCCAAAGTCCATATCCAGCTGCTGCTGCAATTGAGATGTTAAATGGAACCACTGTTGCGGATGGCAAGGTTTTATTCATGGATAGAGCAAAGAGGAAAACAGAAAGAGAGGCAGAGTTGAAAGCCAAAATTAGCACATATAAGAAATCACAAGGTGCTAATTTATACTTAAAATTTCTCGATGACAGCTTCGATGATGAAAAGTTGAAGGAAGTATTTTCTAAGTTTGGAACCATAACATCTTGCAAGGTGATGCTTGACGCACATGGGCACAGCAAAGGATGTGGTTTCGTGGCATTTTCTACTCCTGAAGAAGCAAGTAAAGCCTTGAATGAAATGAATCACAAAGTTGTTGGACAAAAGCCTCTCTATGTAGCTGTAGCCCAACACAAAGAAGAGAGAAAGGCTTATTTGCCAGGTCATTTTGCTGAAATGCGTGCAAAAAATCATGCATGGAACGAAGCTTATTGCCGCTCCAAAGAGTCCAATGAACTTAACAAAGTTTAGTAGTTTTAAGGGAATTCTTTTTAGTGTAATTAGGGGCTAGTGTAGTAAGGGATTTGTGGTTTGTATTTTGTATCTCGAAATATCAAATCAATATTGTATATTGTTCTCTCTGTTATTTTTTCCATCCTTCCTCTCTCTCAATACCTATATTTGTCTGTAATTTCAACAATATATATCTATATCAAAAATTCTGTTTGCGCATATCAAATTATAACTAAAGAATACGGTGGAAATCATATACAATGGTGAAAAAGAGACTAGTGTGATTAGTAGATTGTCCAATGCTAAATAGTGGTTCTCGAACAAATTGACACAAAAAAACCGATTTTTTAAAGTAGTTCTCGAACTTGAACCCTAACCAGTTTTCATTTTCCATTCACGAACCCTAAGTTCTCTATCTCAAGAATCATCAATCTTCTTCCACTCACAAACCCTAATTTCGTTCGCAGTTTCAATTCATTTAATTCGTTATTCATTCGGTAGGATTGAGCCCGTCTTCTTCGATTAGGATTTGTTTGGCTATCCTATCAAGAGATTGTATTTGATTAGTGATTCTACCTTCATTCCCCAAATACGCTCATCCAATCACTCTGAGTTTCCAACCTGTTTTGCTTAGTGATTTGGGATATGCGCACATTGGAGCTTCGAACAAAGGTCAGAACTACCTTAACCTTTGTGTATTGCCAATTTAATTTTTTTATTTGTAAGGTCTTTGGTGATATTAGGGATTTTTTGGTTTTTCGTTACCCATTTAGTTAATGAGGATTGTCTCCGCGTGCGTGAAATAAGGATTGATATTTCCTCTATGTATATAACGCCTGATGTTTTGGAAGGAGCAATAATATTTTGAACATTAAAAAAAAATACTTATTTCGACAGATTTTTCTAAATAATAACGTTTTTGCCTTGCCCATATAGATAAGAGATGAGGGACAAGCATATTTTTGAGTGCTCCCATAATTGATACTCCTAGAGAAAAAGTACCACAAGTGGTTTTTTATTTTTATTTTTATTTTCTTATATGAAAAACAAATGGGCTATGTGGTTTTCTTTCCTATTTATTAATTTTATTTTCTTTTTTGTATGTGTTATCTGGCAGGGAGATGATTTACACTTGAGTTGCTATTATATTGGTTGCAATCGCAATGCTTATATTTCTTTTCATCTGTTGGTTTGAAGCGCTTTACTAGGGTTCGTTTGATTCAATGGGTTTACTTTAAGTTTATAATTTTTCTGTTATTTTAACTTTTAAAGATGAATTTCATACACATTTTTTTGTGCCAAATTAGATTATGGGTTAATTGGGTGTTGACTATAGGCACTGGGTATTTATGAATGAATAATTTTTATCTATTGTTGTACATGCATTCTTTTTTTTTCTTTTCTTTTTTGTATATTTGTACATGCACTCTAATTCGTGGGTGATGGGAAAACCGTTTTATGGACACCTCTATCTATTTGTTTGGAGGGAGGGATTATTATTCTTGACCTTTTTGTTTTCACCTTATGTAAACTTTTTTATGGGTTGTTTTGTTTTGTTTTGGAGTTTAAAAGGTCAGCCTCTTGAGGGAGATCATCTTCATCCTCTTCTGAAGGCAGGGAGTTATTTCCCATATCCCTTCTTCCTCCTTTCCGAACCATATGCAGTATTAGTAAATACATATTTAGATTAAACAAATATCAAATTTGTATAAGGGAAGACAACCAAAGAACACGTTATATTAACATACAAATCTCAGTTTTTTTTTTTTTTTTTTTTATCTTTTTTCTTCATAATAATAAAATAACAAGGGGGAAATAATAGAATAATTTAGAGAAATAAAGAAAGGAAAAAAAATGAAAAGGTACCTCAGCACGAGGTTGCCCTGGTTTAGGGTGGAAGCCTTCACCAACAACTTTCCCATTTTTACAATTACACATCCCACCAATAGATTGGGGCTGGTAAACCCAGCAGCCTTTTTTGCAATCTCAACACATCTTCTGATGTAAAACCCATCATCATTTTGTCCATTAGAGGTAGAGCCACACTCGACCATAAATCAGAGAATCACCACAGCTACTCCTCCTCCAGCCAGGTGCTGTGTGCAACCAGATAAGTGGTTTGTAAAACCCCCAACTCAAACTCAATTTGGAGGTGCTCAGGGTTGATGGAAAAGATGCAAAATTTGGAGGAGTAGAACTGGCTGGTTGAGAATTTGGGCACAGGAAGAGTGCAATGTGGGAGTGAAACGCCTAGTGTAGCTTGCATGTTGCTGTGAGGAAAGGAAAATCAAACAGAACATAAACATTGGATTAAAGGAATCCAGAAAATAATGTTTATAGATGTTTCAAAAGGGAACAAATTTCACAAAATTAACATTGTCCCAACAGCAATTTTTTAATTTTTTCAGGGAGATCTAAATTGAAGATCAAACTATAAGCAATATTATGCTTATAGTTTCTTCATTTGTATGTCTATTCTATGCAGTTAACTGCTGTGCATTTATTTACAAAAAAAAAAACTGCTGTGCATTTAATTGATGCCCATCTTTGCAGTGACCCTGGGAAGTATATCAGTGCATTGCTTTTATCCTTATCCACCATGCTGCATCTTGAACTCCCCCACATAAATGTCTTGTCAAAAATTGTTCTAATTGAGAGCTATGGAAGGCTAGGTGCGGTAATTACTTTTAAATATCACGCGTCAAGCATGCTTTATTTTATTCTGGTTATAGGTGACAGATTTCCATGCTGACATAACGATTTGATTGTTGCAGCATTTAATCTTGATTTCTATACAGACGTACAAGACTTGTCATACTTACAATACCATCTTGATCAGGATCCTCGCTCTGCTAAGTACAGGTGTGATGTGTTGTGCAGAAATTCTTTGCCTGCTAACCATGCTTCTGATTCTAATAATGCTTTAATGCTCTGTATTTTTGTTGGCACTTTTTACCTGTTTCCTTTCGTAAGATGTAGTATTCCTCATTGTGTTTTGTGTTCCATCAAGTGAATAGCATTACTACATAAGCCTCATTTGCAATGATTAGGCTTCCATCAAAATTATACAAAATACTGCTCACTCCAGTTTCATCAATTTAATCATTAATCAGCATTATCTACACATTAACAACCAATCTATACATGTATAATGGCTGAGACCTTAAAATATTAAATATATTTTCTTTAAGCTGCAGATTGTTGCAAGACTTCTGATGGGTGCAGAATTCAATTTGTTGGTGGAATGATGGCCTTTGTTATGGGAATAATAACATTGGTACGCTTGACAAGGAACATGCCAAGGAAAATCACTGAAGTTTATGATGTTAATTTCTAGTCCACGCCTAATATAAAAACCTCACTTACAAATTGAAGTCTCTTGCTTGCAGGCTTTTAATAGTTTTGGAAGACAAATCTGCTTGCACTTTGAGGCATTCCAGCTTGGCAGTTGGCACTGCTCCAGTTTATATAGCATTTTTGTGGTTTATGGGTGACGACAATGAAGCTAAGAAATTCAGCTACAGCTTGGAAGTTGGTGCAAATGGCTGCAAACTTATATGGCAAGGAATTCCAAGGAGCATTCGTGAGAGTCATAGAAAAGTTCGAGATAGTCAAGTTGGACTTATCATTCAGAGGAATCTAGCTCTTTATTTTTCTGGTGGGAATAAATAGGAGTTGAAGTTGAGAATCACTGGTCGTATTTAGAAAGAAGATTATAGATGTAAATATACTATATTAGATGCTAATGGGTGCTTTGTTTCATCTTAATATATGTAGCACCAATGTTTCTTTGCAAACTTCCACATGACATGTCTTGGGTACATACAGTAACAGGAAAAGAAATTAGCTTTAGAGATACTTCAGAAAAGGGTTAGAGTGATGAATAAGAAAAAAAATACTTAGTCAATTAGTATAGGAAATGGCATGAATTAAGTGGCATGAATTAAGTTATCCTTTAAAACTTTATGCAAAACTATTTAGAAGCACAAAAAGATTATGTAGAAATAAGTTAGCTTACTTAAAGGTCATATATCAATGCTCGTACTGAAGAAAAAAGCATGTGCTTCTGAATATTGGAAATGAAAATTGCTCAATAACGCTCTAAACAGAGTTAGTATACTTGAACAAGAGTGCCATTATTTGACTGAAATCATATGTATAAATACAGCGAGCCATTATCAGTCCTTGGTGTGGTCATTGCAAAAGGTTGGCTCCAATATTGGAGGAGGTTGCTGTTTTATATCAAATTAATCTTCTTCTTGTTATTGCAAAACTGGTGAGAAACGCATCTTTTTAAGCTTGAGTTTTTAGAAGCAATACCATGAACCACCAAGGTTTTCTAGATACCAATCTTGTTTTTTTTTTCAATCAAACTGGTTCAGAAACCGGTTCTAAAACTGGTTCGGAAATGGTTTGAAACCGATTAGGAAATGATTCTAGTTCGGAACTGGTTTGAAACCAGTTCATAATTGGTTTGGGTCGAACCGGTTCTAAATCGGTTTGAATCAATTTTGAACCAAACCGATCCCGTTTGCTTTTTAAAAAAATTCGATTCAAAGAACTGAACCGGATCGGTTTTGCAAAAAGGGTCAACCCATGCCCATCCCTAAATATATAGATGATTTGAACTCAAAATTTAACTTACGGATAAAACCTAAGAGAAGTTTACATGTCACCAGCCTGACTTACACTTGTTAAGGTGAAGCTATCCCTCAGATCTAGTCACCTCAAAATTTTACTCCCAAGATTTTGCCGCAGATTGTCTATCCTTTTTGGAGAATAATAAACATTTCAACTATTTGTGGTTCCTTATTCATTTATTCATGTTACATAATTATGTAATATACATTTAAATATCCTCCAATATAGTTTTCCATCCATAACATTGGAATATCATGCTTTGCCTGATTTAAGATTTAAGTGATATGAGCTCAAACAGTCAAATAAGAACATGATGAAAAAATGAAGGACATGGCGACATAGGCTTTAACATATGTCAGTCTAACAAGTAAGGGAAAGATATCAGGAATATTGTCAGGTATACCTCCTCTGCTAAATACATCTTTGCGGAGGGCGCGATTACTTTAATTGTGAGTAGTCTCATAGCTGACTCAAAAAATTAAAACTTGTGGGAATATTCGGAGGCTGACTCGCCACAAAAAAGTAATTAGGGTAGGTATACAAAAAAAAAACAATATATACCTCCTCCACATAGTTTATATTTCTATGTAAATAGACGAATTCCAAGTAGAAGTTAAATTTTGATTTAGGGAAAAGTGCAAAAAAAAAATCTATACTATTGCTTTGAATCACTTACACCCCTATAGTTTCTTTTAATCATTTAACCCTTGATTTTTTTTTCCATCCAACCCCCTTCTTAACACGGTTTGAAACGCGACTAAATATTAAATATACCTATTTTACCCTTCTTTGATAAAGAAAATAAAGTGATAAAAAAGAAAAATAAGATCAAATGTGTCTAAATAAAAAATAGAATAAAGAAAAAAAATAGAAGAATAAATTAGGTCAAATATGTTAAAAATCACAAAAAGTGACAGAAAAAACTAAAACAATATAAAATAGTCTAAATGAAAAAATATATACTGAATAAAAAAAATAGACGAAAAAAAAATATAACAAAAAAAATCACAGTTATGAATTTTCAATATATTTGTTTTTTTATCCTTAATCTATTTTATTATTTTTATTTAGATATGTTTGGTAAATTTTATACCTCCATTTTTATTCTCTATCTTTTTTTAATTTCTTTTACGAAAACCTTTAATGGATGGGGTGACACAAGGCTAAAAAAAATTAAGATTAAAATATACCAGAAAGTGGAAAAAAATAAAAATAGAAAAAAGATCAAACATATCTGAATAAATAAAATAAAATAGATCAAGGATGAAAAAGAAAAAAATAAAATCAAATATATTGAAAACTCATAAATGTGATTTCTTTTTGTTGCATTTCTTTTTTCTTTTATTTTTTATCTTAATTTTTTCTTCTATTTTCATCTTCAGTATTTTTTTTTTCATTTGGAGCAATTTTTTTTTTAAATTTACTTTTATGTTACTGTTATGATTTTTAACGTTTTTGACATTATTTTTTCTTCTATTTTTTTTCTTTATTCTATATTTTTTATTTATTTAGATACATTTGTTTTTGGGCTTTATTTGTCTTCTGTTACAGAAATTTTTTTATCTCCAGCGATAGATACAAGTGAGCACTGGGTCCCATTAAAAGAAAAAAAAATATAAATGGACCCACAACTTTTTTAGGTCTGCAGGAAAAAGTATTATCTCCTTTAGAAGGAGACTAATAGATCCCTTTGTTTTTTTTCTATTTTTTCTTTTAGTCTCTTTTATTTATTATTTTAAGTTTTCATAATATTTGGTCTTATTATTTTTTTTATCACATTATTTCTTCTTCTAAGAAGGACAAAATAGGTATATTTAGTTAAGTTTCTAAGAGTTTTAAGTAAGGATGTGGATGGAAAAAATCACATGAGGTTAAGTGATGAGAAGAATTTCAGTGGTCCCGGACAAACGTTTACTCAGTAGCGCGGATCAATCAAAATCCTATGCACTATTAAGCCCCCGTTTTTATGGACCTTATAGGTGATGGCAAAGGGGGTACAACAGCTTGTAAGCTAGATCTGCCCCCTTATTGTCTTATGCATTCTGTCTTCCATGTGTCTTTACTTAAAAAGACACTTCCTAATTTGGAGTTGGCCAATGTTCAGCCTCTTCCCCCAATGTTAACTGAAGAATTTGAGTTAGTGGTTGATCCTGCAGAGGTGTTACAGTGGAGGAAGACAGCAGGCGGAGCCATAGAGGTATTGGTTCGTTGGAGAAATCTCCTCCGTCTGAAGACTTATGGGAGAATTCTTATATGCTGAATCACCAATTTCCTTGGTTCAACCTTGAGGACAAGGTTCTTAATTTAGGGGGAAGTATTGATACAACCCCTCCTATATCAAAAACTTACCATAGGCAGTGCATCAGGGACTTAACCTCTCTCAACTTATCAGCAGCTTCAACAAGTGATGCAAGCAGTTAGAGCAAGGGAATAAAAGGGAATCAAGGAGCAATAACGCGATATCTTTTTGGGCAATTGGAACTTGGACAATTGGGAGAGATCAGGGGCTCTCCAACACCTCTAAACCTATCTTTCTTTATTTTCTTTACTTTGTATTTCTGTTCAGTTCTATAATTAGGAAGAATATTGGAGATATACTATCATGGTGTTTACGTGTGATCGATACTGTTGATTTCTGGATTTAATACAAATTGTCTCTATTTTAAGATCTATTCTGGAAATTGTTGATTTAGATTGTTACATGTACCTTTTTAAATCAACATCTATATTAGAGTGGGAAATTGTATAAAATATTTCGTTAGGATATCCTTTGATCATTAAGAAAAAGATGTTACAGTCCCTTTCTTTTAATTCACATTATAATTTGTTATCTGATTCTCACAATTACAACCACTTTAACCTCTGACAATGACTTTTCCTACAGATGGGCAGAGGAGTTCTTGGGGTTTCGACTTTTCCTGATGGGGAGAGTATTTTTACATGGAGTGGCACAATTGAAGGTGGAAAAGGAACTCTGTATGAGGGTTTATCTTATAAACTCTCCTTAAGGTTTATCAAATTTGAAGCTGGGCCGAAAATTTTTATTTGTATTTATTTTTCTTAACTTTAGTTAGTTCATATCATAATATATTTAAATTGGGGAAGGATCCGTTTATAAATTTTTTTTGCAAATTTTTATAAATTATACTATATACTCCCTGAAGTACAAAGTGTTACCTAGTGTACTTCCGGGAGTACATAGTGTAGTTTGTAAGAGTTTATAAATAAAAAAGTTTGTAAATGTAACCCTCCCTATTTAAATTATATTAAATATAGATCACCTGAGCAGGTCGTACCAAGAAGAATTATGATTTTTTTAAATATTTTTTTTATACAAGTGGAAATTGAACACATAACCTAATACAACTTACCCAAATCTCTTACAAAAAATATTATGTTTTAGGTAGGACCAAAATACAAATTGTAGCCCGGGCCAAATTATAATTTTAACTCGGGCCAAATTATAATTAATTATATAATTACATATAATAAGTATAATTTGTTAAAATTTAGCCTCGGTCGAGGCAACACCCAGGATGTACCTGGCTCCGCCACTGACGATGTCCTTTCAAATGTTGACCGGTTTGAAAACATCCTTCAGGTATTCATGAACTTAGAGAACAAAAGAGCATGTATTAGAGCCAAATTTGCCATTACCTGTGTTGTGACTGGTTTGGATCTATCATTTTGTTTTACTATAGATGCCTTGTATATGTAATGAAATTTCAATTTGTATTTCATCACTGTGCACTTATGGTTCAATCAACTACATTCTCTCACAGAGAATAACTGTCTTATGTGTTTTGTAGGACAAGTGGTCTTCAACTTATGATTGCAGAACTATTCTTCTATCTATTTAAAGTTTATTGGGAGGTCTGTTCTTCATATTTTATGAGTTTTACATTCGTCTTTGTGTTCTTACCTAAGCAATTTACTTTCTAATTACAAAACCTAACCTGGAGAGTCCTCTAAACAGATATGCTGCAACACTTTGGAATGATAAGGAAGGTTGGAATTTTATTTTATTTTTAAACGGCCAACATTACTTCATTTGATCTGAACTTCAATTACTATATTCCTAGAAGGTTCTAGAATCTGTCTTACCTTATCCACTTCCCTATTCTATTGGTCTCGTAGATTAGAGGTTTTGAGCTTTATAGATTTTGCTGAATTCATTTTTTAATTGGGACTATGAATGGAATATATGTTGCAGATTACAGGAGAATGATCCGCAAATAGTATTTTGTTGGAGAAGCACATGAAAGCTGATGGATACAATTTCAAAGCAAGACAAATTAGTTTCTGCACAATAGTTGCAAACGTTTGTCTGAAGAAAAATTCTGCAGCTTACAAATGTGTCCATTTTTTTATATTGAAACCTGAAACTGAGAGTTCAGAAGACCTCTAGAAGTGTTTTGATAACATCATATTAAATTAGTCAAAGACAGCTTGTGATATTTTTCCACAACATCATATTACATAATATTTTCAAGGAAGCTGATGCTTGGATTCTCTTACGATTCTTTCCTGCATAGACATGCTAATTTTCTACCATAAAAAAATATTTAAATTTTTTTAATTGAGATAAATGTAAATTTAGTGCAATGCTGAATTTCAACCATTTCATGAATTACTCCATCCAATAAAATTTGGAACACAACACAAAAGGACAAACTGCTAAAATCATTATGTTGTACAGAATATCCTAGTAGGGATAATCATCACATAAGGAAAAACTTGAGTAATTTTTATAAATATTACAGCGTATTGGCTTCAGACCTCCAAAAAATAAGGCATGTCTATTTAAGAATGCCACATTAAAATGCTAATTATATATACAAACCACCAATGTCGACATAACCTAGAATATGTGACACTATGCAACACCATAAGCATTGAAAACAATCCTATATTCTCATCTAGTATCAGATAAGCTCTTCATCAACCAAAGCAGATAAACAAAGATTCTCCCAACACACAGAACCTCTTATATTTTGGGAAATGGAATATTGATCTTACCAAGGATCTTCTTTTGATCTATTGTGGTTATGCTCTCGTCATTAGCATGGATAATATCACCATGAACTAGTATTTTGGGGTAACAATATGTGTGCATACCTTAAACTTCAAGGCTCTGCAACTTTGAAAATTAATGGGTATGGCAGTGGAAGGTGTAATTCACCAATCAACTTGAAGATATATCTGTAACACCCAGTGTATATCCGGTTTGTTATCATGTCATCGTATTAAGCTACGCTTAATTAAAAATTGCGTAATAACTTTTTCTTTTCAATTATGACGTCATTATCATTTACCAACTTGATTACTTAATTATTTTCAAAACATCGCCTGTATGAATTGCAAATAGATAGCTATCTACACTGAATAACCTCATAATATAAATAAGTGAGTTTGTAAGTCACGGATCTACAACACGTAGTCCGGACAATATCCTGATACATTATATAACTCGAATCTAAATCAACACAGTCAAATCAACGTGGCATAGACAACCCTCATGTTCACCAAATAAGGCAACAAAGCCCAACATAGTCTTAACTCAATAATCATCATAAAGACAGTAAACATAAACAACATCTAATTATATCATCATAGCAGATAAACAATAGTCAACTCAGCTCCGGCCTCCTGCCGCCCGAGGTATCAACCCCCGAGTTACCTGAATCTGAAAATGTGCCCCATACTTGGGGTGAGATCTCTAAAAAGAAATCTCAGTAAGACAAGGGGTCCTCAAGGATTTCTCCACCCCAATCTCACTTACATGTGCAATATAAGTTCTAAAATCATAAAACAATATAAGTTCCAAAATCAGTGCAATACAGCAGAATAATAATGTCATGTGTGTCAACTATTCTACTGGCCAGATGAATGCAGGGTTTACATACGTCTATTACCTACATTGTGTGCAAGTCACTACTTGCACCCACCCACAGAATCACCCTATGGCATGTCTCATACATACATAGGCTTACCGTGTAGGTGGAACAACACATGCATATCATAAGCACTTGCACATAAAGCTCAACAACATTTAAAATATCAAAGCATGAAAACACATTATGCATATAAACCATCCCCCCATGGGGTATGGTGGAACCAACAATGGCTAAACCGAGGACACGAAAGCTTACCTCGCAAGCTAACTATCCAAGCCAAGTTCACACTAGCTCAATGCCCACAAATAGCACAATCACAGTTTGTTTATACAATAATTAATCATCAATAATCATTGCTCAAGATTCCATTAAGTGATTAAGGCTTTCCAACTTATTTTAAGTCATTTCATGCAAATTTTGCAGGAGGTATTCGAATACTCCTCGATGAGTATTCGAATACTCCATGTCTCCAGAAAGTATTCGATTACTTTCACTTAAGTATTCGAATACTACAAGGTATCTGAATACTTTTCACTCAGTATCCGAATACCACAAGGTATTCGAATACAATTCCAACAGTATCTGAATACTATCCAGTATTCAAATACTTCTTCATAGGTATCCGAATACTCTTCTTCCCAGAAAAGTATCACAATACTCCTCCAAGGAGTATTCGACTACCAAGGGATAAGTATTCGAATACTACACGAAAAATATTCGAATACTTATCAGACAGAATGCAGAAACTCGAGCATTTTTCTGCATAAGTCTCATTTTAAATGTCCAAACTCAATTTGGAGTCCAATGACTCTTTAAACAGATGTTCATTAACATGTCTAAGACTCAAAATCTTAGTCCTTAACTCAAATGATCCAAGTTTCACTTTTTAATGGATTAAACAAGCTTAAATCATGAAAATACAAAAGCTATGATCATGGTATACCTCCAAGGCTCAAAACTCCGAAAAAGACACTGACTTCGAGTCCTCTACACAGCATAATGGTTCTGACACTTCAAGACCACGAAAATCAACTACAAGCTTGGACCTTTCACCATCAAAATGGTTTCTTGAAGCACCAAGTGCTAAGAAAATGACTCCCTCACAACCAACTAAGAAACTCAGCCACTCACCCACACAAACAGAGGTCACAACTCAGAAGGGAGGTGTCCATCCTCCTCACAAGGCCATCTCTCAAGTGTTTACAAAAGAAGAGAGAGAAAATTAAGAGTAAAAATGGTACCTTGGGAGCATTACACACCAAAGGCTCAAGATTTGGGAGAGGGGAGTGAAGTTCAAAAACAAGAGCACAAGAAACACTACACAGACCAAAACAGCAGCCCTAGGTTTTTGTGCCAAAGTTTGTATTTATAGGTACATTAAGTTAATCTCACAGTATTAGCACTAATAGCTACGCTTATCATTTTAATCTCAAACTTGGGATTCTGAACCTAGCCATTTTTCTAGGATTTTGTCATATTTTTATTTTATTTTTCGTAGCACTTTGCCGGTACGCGCTTTTACGTAACCGGTATCAGTCCTGACACCAATTCTCATTATTTTGACTTGAAACTTGACATACTAGTCCTATATATTATTCTAGGAATATTCTCATACTTATTATAATTTTCCGGGATACTTCATCGGTATGTATTTATACCATGGAGCAGAACCAGTATCTGCACTTTTCGTCAGAAAAACGACTTTCAACCTTATTAATTGCTTTCCAATATTATTTAAGCCTTCTCATAATTATTAGGGTCAATTATGGAATTATCTCATTAATCTCATAATTATTTAATTAAATTCCTTATTTAACCGTGCAGGTTCTTACACTACCCATACATCTCAGTCTTCTCAAACAACCAATTATTCTCTTAAACCCAGTTATCTATCATTATCAGCTTTTAACAAGGTTGGTGTTATGAATAATGCACTTGACAAGTGATGTACAAGTGAGCCCAAAACTGTTGAATAAACGTTAAATGTCAGTTTTAGTTTTATTGGTTTAATTCAGCCGTTTTGTTTTTGGTTTAAATGTTCAGTTTTATGTTGTTTAAGTTTCTGAAGTTATGTGAGTTTATTGTGGTGTTAAGTGTCTTTATGTTTTTCTTGTGGAGTTAGAAGTTCTGTAATTTAAAAACTAGTGTTTGAATGTGAAGGTAACCACTTCTTCCTTAGTGCAAAATATCTCTGTTTCTTACTCTTCTCCCATAAAATTGGTATCAAAGCCAATGGAGAGTGTGACCAGTAATGTGCCGCTTCCCCAACCAGTAATGTGCCGCTTCCCCGACTAACCAAGGCGAACTACGAGAATTGGAGCATCCAAATGAAAGCTCTTCTCGGGTCTCAAGATGGTTGGGAGGTGGTACAAGAAGGTTTCGAAGAATCGGTAACTATCGCGGGATATACGGCGGCTCAAAACAAGGCGTTGAAAGAAACGCATTCGAAAGATAAGGCAGAATTGTACATGTTGTTCCGAGCTGTTGACGAGTCAAGCTTTGAGAAGATCGCGAGTGAGGCAACTTCAAAAGAAGTATGGGACATTTTGGCAAAGGTGTACAAATGAGCCGATCGAGTTAAACAAGTCCGCTTTCAAAATCTTCGCGGCGAGTTGGAAGACATGAAGATGAAGGAGTCGGAAGGTGTCTCCGGCTACATCACGCGTGTTCAAACCGTGGTGAACCAACTCACCCAAAATGTAGAAGCATTAACCGATGCCCGAATTGTGGAGAAGATTTTGAGGTCGTTAACCGACAGTTTTGAGAATGTCGTATGTGCCATAGAAGAGTCAAAGGACCTAGCAACGCTCACGGTCGACGAGCTCGTTGGTTCTCTCGAGGCACACGAACAACGCAAGAAGAAGAAGGAGGAAGAGACACTCGAGCAAGCACTTCAAACCAAGGCATCAATCAAAGATGAAAAGACACTATATTCTCAAAACTTTAGAGGTAGAGGGCGTGGCCGTGGAAGTCGAGGAAATGGTCGCGGTCAAGAAGGGTATTATGAGGAGATTGGGCAATCAAACCAACAAAATTGGCGTCTAAGAGTATGCGGTCACGGGAGAGGTGGTCGGTCGAATTATTCCAACATCGAGTGCTACAAGTATGGAAAATATGGTCACTATGCGAAGGATTGCAACTCTGATAAGTGTTACAATTGTGGCCAAGTGGGGCATTTTGCGAAAGAATGTCGATTCGAGAAAAAGGTGGAAGAGACAACCAACCTAGCCACAGAAGATGAGGCAAAAGAAGGTCTTCTCAAGATGACACACAATGAAGGCAACACTGACAATGACACGGTGTTGTACCTCGACACGAGTGCAAGCAACGATATGTGCGAGCACGAACACCTATTCAAGAGATGCGTAAGGTGGAATTTTGACATGTGTCGTTTGGAGATGTGTCGAAGGTTGAGGTCAAAGGCCAAGGTACGGTTTGTTACTTACAAAAGGATGGCTTAGTTAGGTCAATCCAAGATGTGTATTACGTACCAGACCTCAAGAAAAACATTTTGAGTATGGGGCAACTCATGGAGAAAGGATATTCGGTACTTATGCAAGGCCGGGTTTTACACTTGAAAGATAAGTAAGGGCGTTCGGTCGCTCGAGTTGAAATGGGGAGAAATCGCATGTACAAGTTTAATTTGAAAAGCGTGCGAGAAAAATGTTTGCTGGTAGACGTAGAAGACAAGGTGTCGCTGTGGCATCTCCGTTTTGGTCACCTACATTGTAACACCCTGTGTATACCCGGTTTGTTAACATGTCATCGTATTAAGTCACGATTAATTCAAAATGCGGAATATCTTTTTCTTTTCAATTATGACGTCATTATCAATTACCAAGTTGATTAATCAATCCTCTTTCAAAACATCGCCTGTATATAATTGCAAATAAACAACTATCTACACTGAAAATCTCATATTATAAATAAGTGTGTATCTAAGTCACGGATCTACAACACGTAGTCCGGACAATATCCTGATACATTATACAACTCAGATAAACTCAAACATAACAGAAATCAATGTGGCATGGACAACCCCCATGCTCACCAAATAAGGCAACAAAGCCCAACAACAGTCTCAAATCAAATAACATAATAACATGACAGCATCCAACATACGATCATAATAGCAAACCTCTAACTCAACTCCGGCCTCCTACCGCCCGAGGTCTCAACCCCCGAGTTACCTGAACCTGAATTATGTGCCCCAAACGTGTGGTGAGATCTCTAAACATAAATCTCAGTAAGGCAAGGGGTCCTCAAGGATTTCTCCACCCCAAGCTCACTTACATGAGCAATATAAGTTCTAAAAGCAGTTTAACAATATAAGTTCCAAACTCAGTAACTTCAATGCATGTTCATGTTAAGGCATTTATATCATGACAGTATAATCTCTTACTCAAGAGCTAAATACTACAACTCATTAATCATGTGATGTATGTAAGTGCGGTTCCACTGGCCAGGGAACAGGATAGGGCTTATACACGTCTGTTACCTACCAACATGAGGGAGTCTGCCTCATGCCTTGCACACCAGGGTGGCTGCCTGATTGTACAAGTACTAACATCACACTCATACATTACACATGCCTTGCACACCAGGGTGGCTGCCTGATCGTACAAGTACTAACATGACATTCATACATTACATCAACAACTATATCAACATGTCTCAGGCGTATATCAATGCATATATCATTTTCATAAAAGCATACATGCATATAAACCAGCCTCCCATGGAGGTCGGTGGAACAAGCAACAGATCAATCCGAGGACACAAAAGCTTACCTCTTAAGCAATCAATCCAAGCCAAGTCCACACAAGCTCAATGTCACCAAACAACACAATCACAGTCTATTTATACAATAATTAATCATCAATAATTATTGCCCAAGGTTCCATTAAGTGATTAAGGCTTCCCAACTCATTTTAAGTCATTTTATGCAAATTCTGTAGGAGGTATTCGAATACTCCAAGTCTCCAGAAAGTATTCGACTACTTTCACTTAAGTATTCGAATACTACAAGGTATTCCAATACTTTCCCGCTCAGTATCTGAATACCAAGAGGTATTCGAATACCAAACTCACTGTATTCGAATACTATCCAGTATTCGAATACTTCTTATTAGGTTTTCAAATACTTTTCTTCCCAGAAAAGTATTCCAATACTCCTGCAAGAAGTATTCGACTACCAAAGGATAAGTATTCGAATACTACACGAAAAGTATTCGAATACTTATCAGACAGAATGCAGAAACTCGAGATGTTCACTGCATAATTCCATTTTTAAGTGTTCAAATGCGATTGGGAGTCCAATAAATCCACAAAGAGATGTTCATTAACTTATTATGAACTCAGAAACTTAGTCCTTTACTCAAATGATTAAAGTTTCTCTTTTTAACCGATTAAACAAGCTTAAATCATCAAAAAAATAGAGGTGATCATGGTATACCTCCAAGCTCCAAAACTCCGAAAATGACACTGACTTGGAGCCTCCAACACAACTCCAAGATACTGACTTTAAGGGACCACGAAAATGCAACACAAGGTGGGTCCTTTACACTCAAAGGTGGCTTCTTGAAGCTCAAAATGCCATCACAAAGTGGCTCACAACCCAAACTCAGAAATCCAGCACCATGACCCAACTCACAGCAGCCCAAACATTCAAAACAAGGTCACCAACTTACCCCCAATGTTATCTCTCACTCACACAAAAGTGTTTAGATGAAGATTTCATGAAGGATATGGCCTCAAGGCTCACACAATAAGGAAGAGAATGCAATGGAACAGTGTATGGGAGCTGGTCAGCCTCCAAGGTCACGTAGAAACTGATATGTGCCTAGGGTTTTGTGCAAAATGTGTATATATAGGCACTTAAGTTTTAAACACACTGTATTAACAATAATAGTTACGCTTAGCATTTTAATCTCAAACTTTAGATTCTGAACCTAGTCATTTTTCTAAGATTTGTCATATTTTTATATTATTTTTCTCATACATAGCCAGTATCAGTTCTAGCACCAGTTCTCGTTATTTTGACTTGAAACTTGAAATCATAGTCCTATATATTATTCTAGGAATATTCATGCACTTATTATAATTTTCCAGGATACTTCCTCAGTACGCACTTACACCGTGGAACAGAACCGGTATCTGCACTTTTCGTCAGAAAAGCGACTTTCAGCATTATTAATTACTTTCTATAATTATTCAAGCCTTCTCATAATTATTAGGGTCAATTATGAAATTATCTCATTAATCTCATAATTATACAATTAAATTCCTTAATTAACAGTGCGAGTTCTTACATTCACCCCACCTTTTAAGGATTTTGTCCTCAAAATTAGAAACATACCTGTCTCGAAGATCGGGATATTGCCGGAGAAGCTCGTCCTCTCACTCCCAAGTACATTCCTCAGGAATTCTTCCTGACCACTGCACTTTGACCATCGGAATGATCTTGCTCCTTAGCTTCTTCTCGCCACGATCGAGAATCTTAAGTGGTCCGATGAGTGTCTTTAGGCTCTCCCGAACCTCTACATCATCAGGTTGCACCACGTGCGAAGGATTCGCTACATATTTCCGAAACTGAGTGATAACTCTCCCAAATGAGAGTTAATTTAGTATTTTTATGATGAATTTGTTGCATAAATTCCATATAAGTTGACCTCTTTGCATGATAATTGAGCTAAATATTGTATATTTATGATTAAGTTCTTTGAGATGACTAAGTATGGAAAATAAGACAATATCTCTTGATTTTGTGTAAGAAAAGATGACTTGTTGAATGTTTGTCTTCGCAGGAAAAATTGACGTAGGAATGCTGTAGCAGAGAAGCTGACGAAGTAATGATATAGCAAGAGCTACAGCATGACAACGTGGACAAAGGAACAACCGAACTTTTGAAATTCAAAAGTTAGTTATTCTCCAACCATACACCAGCAAGCAAAGGAAGTTTCTGAAGATTTAATCCAGAAATCACAAGGGTCAAAGACAAATTCAAAGATTGAATTTTATCCAAATCCCAAAGAACAAGGACAACAACCTTGATTCGGTCAACAACATTGGCACAAGAAATCCAAGAAGATAAAGATCTTATCCAATTAAGTGCCAACAAATCCGAAAATCCCAAGGATCAAAGACAACAAACTCAGCTCCTATTCGGTCAACAACAACATTGGCACAAAGATTCCAAGAAGATCAAGATTTTATCCAACAAGTGCCAACAGCCCAAGAATCTAGGGATACGATAAGGCTGCAGCAACAAGATTCATGGATTTTCACTCCTAACCCTAAAGCCCAATTATCCAACCACTTTTCCTATTTAAAGAAGAGTTCCCCCACAGATTCAATAAGCGAGAGAGAGGTCAGAAAGGCAAGAAAGAAGGGAGGGGAAGAATGTAGTACCCCTCCCATGTTTAGAGAGAGAAAGTAAGGTTCTTGGAGGAGGAAGAGTTGCTGGAGCAGAGCAGTGACGATGTTTTCCTACAACATTCGTTTTCATCTTCTTTTCTATTTTCCAATGAGTTCTTTCTTTCTTTTCTCTGTTTTATTTAATTCTATTATGAGCTAAATTGCTCTATAGGTTAGGTGATAAAGTACCTATGCTGTAACATTGGGATGTATGCCTAAACTTTGTTTTTATTAATGTTTAATTAGTTATTCAACGAGTTTGCTTAATCTTATTCATGTGTGCATGTCGAGAGATACATATATGATATTGAGGAGGTTGGGGCCGAGAGGTTTTCGAATCCAGACCCTTGTTGAATTGTGTGGATTAATTAGGTTAATATAACTTGATTAAGGTGTGGGTAGAGAGATCATTCACACCATATAGCCTAGAACTTGAACTTGAACAATTCAGTGATTAGTTTGGCCATAGAGATGTGGGAATTAGTTATTGGGTATATATGTTAGGTTGGCCAAAAGCCCCAGCATACCTTAGTGTTCGGTTACTAATTAAGCATTGATATAGCATCGTTAAAGCATCGTTTCAATATTGCTGTATCAGGGAAATTGAATCTGACCTATATCTCATCCATCATCTTAATACCTTTGAATTTAGTTTACTGTTTTCTTAATTTAATTGTCTTTTATTTTATAAACCCCACCATAAAAATCAATCTTTTTATAATTTCTTTACTTAAATAATTATTGCTTTATAAATCGTCTCCGTGGGAACGATACTTGGACTCACACATCCCTTTATTACTTGTGACACGTGCACTTGCGTATTTGTGTGATTGATTTAATTGATTCCAAATTGCACAACACTGAGACACGTGAAACACGTCGTGGATGTTGGCCAAGTTCAGAGGCAAGGCAAGCTGGTAGGCAACAGGTCCTACTCTACCAAGGATCTGGTATGGCCCAATAAATCGCGGGCTCAGCTTCCTCACTCCGAGTACCCGACCAACAAAAGTGACAGGTGAAAGTCTCACAAACACGTGCTCACCCTCACTGAGCTTGCGCCTCTTGGATCTTTTCCAAAAACTCATTCTCGACTCTCACAGTCTCCATCTCGATAAGTGCACCCCCAAACAAGGAAGTCACCGACAGAACTCGAAACTCCTCAATACGTCAAAAACATCATTCGATTCTCTAGGATCACCAGTCACTTTCTTAATAGAGGCGACCTGACCCCGCATACTTTAATCCACACAAAACTTGAGTGAGTTTGATCCCATTCCATGACTCTAACATCGACTAGACTTACAATTTTACAATTCATTAATTTCAAAATAAATTCATATTCCTTTAACAGTACGAAATCGTAATCATGTTCATTTCAACCAATTCATGTTAGTTGACATGCTCATTCACATAGTAACGTACCTTAGTTCACGTACACCTGCAAAATTTTCAATTGAAATAACATTAATTCAAAAACTCGATGCAACAGTATACCTCAATCTCTATGGCATCTACAAATTCGAAAGTCAATTAAAATCGAAATAACATTGATACATTACCACAATTTATCGTACTTAGTTCATGCTTAACACTATCCATGGTGTTAACATGCCAACTACTTATGAAGCAGATCAATAATAACATATGCACCTAGAGTCATGGAGACCACTTAACCCACAAAACTAATTGTACATGCACAAGCTTCGCATATACAAGAACGCGTGTGGCCTTGCCACAACATCCAACCGTTACACGCTTAATTCCTTGAAGAGAATTTCACGGTCTCAAACAAGGCACCATCACGATTAAGTAATGGCGTAAGGCATCTTACCTTAAACAAAAATGACCGGTGCTCCCCAAGGAGACACGCTCGGTCGAAAGAAGTCTTTCGCCGAAAGATCCTCAATGTGCTTCTTTAGCTTCGCCATCACTGGTGCGACATCCGATGTGGAGCTAATAAAATAACCCCACACCAGGCAACAAATCTATGGAGAAATCTATCTCCCGCTGTGGCAGAAACTCAGGAATGAGACTCAGGAAACATCTCGAGGAATTTCCCCACCACAAGAATGCCAGTGATATCCTCTGGTATCCCTCTCACCAAACCTCCCAACATGATATATCCAAATGTCCCTGCTCTCAAGGCTCTCCTAGCCTGCAGTAAAGAATAAAAGGAGAGGAACTGGCTGTTGAATCACACGGAGAGATCACCACTCGCTTTGCCCAGCAAACAATCATTACACAGTTCTTGGACAACCCATCCATGCCAAGGATGATTTCCAAATTAGCCATCGGCAATCCAATCAGATTTACCGAGAAATCACGACCATCCCACTGAAACACGACATCTCGATGTACAGTGGAGGTATCACACTCTTCTCCGGTAACGATAGTCACCCGCGACGATGGAGAAAGTACAACAATGGGCAACTCAAGCCCCACAGCAATCGGGGTTGCAATAAAGGAATGCGTAGCCCCAGAATCAAACAAAGCTTCAACAGCAAAACCACCAAATGAGACAGTACCTCTAACAAGATTCGGAGTAGGAATCATCTGAAGAGGGGCTGTCTGAACTGCTGCAGCCCTAGCAACTAAAGCATCACAATCCTTAGCTATATGGCCACTCTTCCCACACTTATAACATAGCAACTCTCCAGTAGCACATCATCCCAAATGCTCTTTTCCGCATCCCGCACATCTAGGAGTGGAAGGAGGTCTAGCAAAACCTCCCTGCTGCGAAGAAGTTCTCTCAAACTGACTAGGCGCCTGCCTAGCAGCTAACTGCTTCCCTTTCCCTTTACCACCGAACTTCCTGTCGTTCCAGGAAGTGGAACCAACAGTTCCTTTTACCTCCGCAACTTTGGCCCTCTTAGCCTTGCTCACGATGCAGACATCTTCAATGTCCCTACACTGCTGTACCAGTGTACCAAAGTCTCTCGATGCAGCTCCAGCAATGCGATCAGCAATCTCCTTATTAAGTCCCTGCGGAACTTAGAGGCCAACAAAGTAGGAGTAGGCATAGCAATCCTTAAGTGTGCAAACTTGACCATCTCATTAAACTTAGCCAAGTACTTGTCCACTGACAACGAGCCTTGCACCAGACGGTCAAACTCTCCCTGCTTCCGCTCCTGCGCGTCATATGGAAATTATCTCCCAAGAAAGAAGTCCTCGAAGAATGGCCATGTAATCACATGACCCTGCATCTCATAAACGTGAGAGGTGTTCGTCCACCACTCATGTGCCTCACCCTCCAGCATGTATGTCGCGAACATCAGCTTTTGCGGATTAGTGCACTGCATCACCCAGAATATCTTATCCAGGGCCTGAAGCCATCTAGCAGCCGTAATAGGATCATACGATCCATCGAAGGAAGGTGGCTTATGCTTACGGAAAGCATTCAGCCGGCTATCGATAACGTCACGGTCCTCAACAGGCTCAAGGTAGGGCTGCATCATCCCAGTAGGATGAATGGCACCCTCAAAGTGACTCTGGCTATCGTCCTGAAGACTAGGTAGAGGCGGTGGTGGTGGTGGCGGAGGATACTGGCCAATAGCAGGACCAGCCCTCATCTCCTCCAACATGACCCTCATTAAGGTCATGTTCGCCAGCCGGTTCGCCTCAAGAACATCTTCCGTGGCCTTCTGGTTTTCCTCTCAAACGGCGTCCATCATTGCCAAGTTGGCCAATCTAGCAGCCTCCTGATCGGCTAGTCTAGCCGCCTGCATTTCAGCTAATGTAGTCAGGACCGAGTCCGGTTGACCCTCAGCAGTCTCGCGGGTTTCCTTGGCATTACCATGATTCTGCACAAGTTACACAGAGGATGAGTTGATCAGGCCCACACAATGTGGTCACATATGAAACATCATAGCAAAACCTAACAGAGCAAACACACAAACACAAGACTCACGGCAAACAACCTAAGTTATTGCAATACATACAGGCTTTTTCCCTAGAAAGTGCTCTGATACCATAAAATGTAACACCCCGTGTATACCCGTTTTGTTAACATGTCATCGTATCAAGCCACGCTACCAGACATGGACTACGAGGGAAATTTTTGTGAAGAGTGTGTGCTCGGCAACCATGCGAGAACTTCATTTCAAAAGAAGGCAGAATGTCGGGCTAAGCAACCTCTTGAGTTGATTCATATAACATATGTGGACCAATCACCCCCGAATCTTTTAGCAGTAAGAGGTATTTCATTTTCTTTATTGATGATTTCTCACGAAAAACTTGGGTTTATTTTTTGAAAGAAAAATCCGAGGCGTTCGAGGTGTTCAAAAAGTTCAAAGTGATGGTGAAAAAGGTGTAAGCACCTGCACCGTTAATTAAGGAATTTAATTAATTAATTATGAGATTAATGAGATAATTCCATAATTGACCCTAATAATTATGAGAAGGCTTAAATAATTATGGTAAGTGAGTATTAATGTTGAAAGTCGCTTTTCTGACGAAAAGTGAAGATACCAGTTCTGCTCACGGTATAAATGCGTACCGATGAAGTATCCCAGAAAATTATAATAAGTGCATGAATATTCCTAGAATAATATATAGGATTGGTAAAACAAGTTTGAAGTCAAAATAATGAGAACTGGCGCCAGAACTGATACTGGCTATGTAGAAGCGCGTACCGGAAAAGTACTGCGAAAAATAAAATAAAAATATTAAAAATCTTAGAAAAATGAGTAGGTTCAGAATCCTAAGTTTGGGATTAAAATGCTAAGCGTAGCCATTAGCGCTAATACAGTGTGATTAAGCTTAATCCACCTATAAATAGATTAGCACAACTCCCTAGGTCAGAAATACCACTCCTCTACGTGCCTCCATTTCTGAGTTTGACATTCTCATGCTTGCCACCTCATTTCTTTGGAGAAAACTCAACCAAACTCACTCATTTCCCTTGTTTCTTCCCTCAAAATCCTTGTAAACACTTGGTAGAGTGCACTGTGAGGTTGAAGGTCAGTTGTTGCTAGTTGTGGGTACTGTTTGGGGAGGTCTAAGGTGTTGTTTTCTGATTTGTTGGAGATGAGACATTTTTCTTGGAATTTTGAGCTTCAAGGTGTGACCTTTGAAGAGAAAGAACCTTTGTGGTGTGCCATTTTCGTGCACCTTCAAAGTCAAAACCTTTGGAGCTGATTGGTGAACTCCAAGAGCACCCTTTTGTTCTGTTTTAAGCTTGGGTAAGCTTCACCACCTTTGATCATGAGTTTTATTGGTTAAAAGTGGAGTCTTGGCATGTTTAATGAGTTGTTTAAGTAACTAACGTGATCAATGAACCTAAAAGGGTATAAAAATGCATGCTTGGACGTAGTAATGGGTTAAAACCCATCCTTGGAAGTGATATCCCGCGAAATGCATAAACTGCATTCTGTCACAAAATATCCGAATATGATATCCAGATATATATATCCGGATATGGATATCCGCATATGATATCCAGATATGGATATCTGAATATGGCCCCGACATATATCCGGATATTCTGGGAATTTTGAGACAGTAGCTGTACTGTTCATACAGAACGACATGATGGGTTTGTGGACCCATGATTGGTTAATGTGGACTTATGTAATAATTAATCTAAGTCATAATAGAAGTGATTAAGGGCTTATGGCTTTGTGAGATGTCTAAAGACATGAAACGTAGAAGGAGGGCTTTGTCTTTATGTCGTATGCTTGTAGAGTATGAATATTGATATGATTGTTGGTCCAAATAGATTGTGATTGTGTTGTTTGTGGACTTTGGGCGTGTGTGGACCTTGAATTGGATTGATTGCTCAGAGGTAAGCTTTTGTGTCCTCGGTTTAGCAATTGTTGGTTCCACCATACCCCATGGAAGAATGGTTTATATGCATGATGTGTTTTCATGCTTTGATATTTGAAATGCTGTTGAGCTTTATGTGCAAGTGCTTATGATATGCATGTGTTGTTTCACCTATATAGTAAGCCTGAGTATGTGGTGGCGTACAAGATGGTGAGGCTGTGGGTAAGGTACAAGCGGTGCTCCTTGTACTGATTGTAGGTAATAGACGTATGTAAACCCTGCATTTCTCTGGCCAGTAGAATAGTGGATACACATGACATGCGATATCTGCTGCATTGCACTGATTTTGGAACTTATACTGATTATCTGTTTTAGAACTTATATTGCACATGTAAGTGAGCTTGGGTGGAGAAATCCTTGAGGACCGCTTGCCTTATTGAGATTTCCGTTTAGAGATCTCACCCCACGTTCGGGGCACATTTCAGGTTCAGGTAACTCGGGGGTTGAGACCTCAGGCGGCAGGAAGGCAGAGCTGAGTTGACTGTTGTTTATCTGCTTTATGATGATATGCCTGGATGCTCTTATGTTTTACATTTTATGGCTATTGTTGCTTGAGTTGAGACTCTGTTGGGCTTTGTTGCCTTATTTGGTGAGCATGGGGATTGTCCATGCCACTTTGATGTTAGTATGTTTGTAGTTTAAGTTGTATAAAATATCAGGAGATTTTTCCGTTCTACGTGTTGTAGTTCCGTGACTAGAGACACATTTGTTATATATTTAATGAGGTATTTCAGTTAGATGTCTTATTGAAATTTACATACAGGCGATGTTTTGAAAATGATTAAGTAATCAAGTTGGTAATTGATAATGACATCATAATTGAAAAGAAAAAGTTATTGCGCAATTTTAATTAAGCGAAGCTTAATACGATGACATGATAACAAATCAGGTATACACGGGGTGTTACATTTTATGGTATCAGAGCACTTTCTAGGGAAAAGCCTGTATGTATTGCAATACCTTAGAATGCTTTGTTGTGTCTTGTCTTGTGTGTTTGCTCTGTTGGGTTTTGCTATGATGATGTATTTGTGACCACATTGCGTGGGCCTGATCAACTCATAATTTATGTAACTTGTGCAGAATCATGATAATGCGAAGGAGAACCCGCAAGACTACTGGGGTTCAACCCGACCCGGTCCTGACTGCAGTGTTCATGGATTACATGAACCGGATTTTCCAGCCGTACCTGGATCATTTTGTGATCGTATTCATTGATGACATTCTAATTTACTCCAAGACTGAGGAGGAGCATGCGGAACACCTGAGAATTGTGTTGCAAGTGCTGAAGGAGAAAAAGCTCTACGCTAAGCCTTCGAAATGTGAGTTTTGGCTCAGGTCTGTGAAGCTTCTTGGGCATGTGATTTCTGCGGAAGGAGTTGCAGTGGATCCTAACAAGATTGAGGCCGTGTTGGATTGGGAGAGGCCCAAGACGGTTACTGAGGTTAGGAGTTTCTTGGGTGTGGCTGGTTACTACAGGAGGTTCATCAAGGGATTCTCCATGATAGTTCTACCATTGACTCGCCTTACCCGGAAAGAGACTTCGTTTGTGTGGAATCACGAGTGTGAGGAATGTTTTCAGGAGTTAAAGGAGAGACTGACGACTGCACCTGTGTTGGTCCTTCCTGATCCTGCTGAGGAGATTGAGCTTTCCACCGACACCTCCGGAAAGGGGCTAGGCTGTGTGTTGAAGCAATTAGGCAATGTGATTTCCTATGCTTCAAGGCAGTTGAAGCCTCATGAGGAGAACTACCCGACTCATGATTTGGAGTTGGTTGCTATTGTTTTTGCTTTCAAGATTTGGAGGCATTATCTCTTCGGTATGAAGTTTGCTGTGTTCAGTGACCACAAGAGCTTGAAGTATCTGTTTGATCAAAAGGAGCTGAATATGAGGCAGAGGAGATGGATGGAGTATCTGAAGGACTACGACTTTGAGTTGAAGTACCAACCTGGTAAGGTCAATGTGGTAGCTGATGCTTTGAGTCGAAAATCCGTGAGTCTATCCAGTCTGACGATGGGTGATTATGATATTATTGAGCAGTTTCGAGATCTGACGGTGACCTCTTTGTTTGGGGGTGCACTTCTCGAAATGGAAACTGTGCAAGTTGAGAATGAGCTCATGAAAAAGATTAAAGAGGCGCAAGTACAGAGAGAGTGCCTTGACTACGTGAAGAATCAGGATGGTGTATCTTGGAATAAGGATGGTTTGTTGACTTTCCAGAAGAGGATTGTGATTCCTCGAGGTCCTCTGACTGAGGAGGTGATGGCAGAGGCTCATAAGGGCCAGTTTACTGTCCACCCTGGTGCGACTAAGATGTACCAAGACTTGAAGAGAAGATAGAACACCAGAAGCCATCTGGAAAGCTTCAACCTCTTGAGATTCCGGAATGGAAATGGGAGAGCATTTCCATGGACTTCGTAGTGGGTTTACCGAAGACTCAAGATGGTTGCGACTCTATATGGGTCATTGTGGACAAATTGACCAAGTCTGCCCATTTTCTTCCGGTGAAGGTGAGCTTCACTACTGATTAGTTAGCCAAATTGTATGTTCGCGAGATCGTGAGGCTTCACGAGGTGCCCGAGAGTATCATTCGTGATAGGGACCCGAAGTTCACATCTCGGTTCTGGGAGGCGCTGCAGGAAGCTTTTGGTACTCAGTTGAGATTGAGTACAGCCTATCACCCTCAGACTGACAAACAGACTGAGCGGACCATCCAGACCATGGAGGACATGTTGAGGGCTTGCACGTTGGAGCAGGGTTCAGCATGGGATAAGTACCTGCCATTGGTTGAGTTTTCGTACAACAACAGCTTTCATGTTATCCTGGGTATGGCACCCTATGAGGCATTGTATGGTAGGAGGTGTCGGACTCCTACCTGTTGGTCTGAGGTTGGAGATCGCGAATTGTTTGGCTTGGAATTCGTCCAAGATACCACCCAGCAGATCCAGATGATAAGAGAAAAGCTGAAGCAGGCGCAGAATCGCCAAAAGAGTTACTACGATGTCAAGCATCGTCTATTGGAGTTTAGTGAGGGTGAGCACGTGTTTGTGAGACTTTCACCTGTCACTGGTGTTGGTTGGGCACTCGGAGTAAGAAAGCTTAGCCCGCGTTTCATAGGGCCATACCAGATACATGGTAGAGTAAGATGTAAGGACTTGCACAGTTAATTAAGGAAATTAATTAACTAAATATGAGAATTAGGAAATAATTCCATAATTGAACCTAATAATTATGATAAGGCTTAAATAATATTGGTAAGTGATTAATAATGCTGAAAAGTCGCTTTTCTGACGAAAAGTGCAGATACCGGTTCTGCTACTCGGTATAAATGCGTACCGATGAAGTACCCCGGAAAATTATAATAAGTGTGGGAATATTCCTAGAATAATATGTAGGACTTGTAGAACAAGTTTCAAGTCAAAATAATAAGAGCTGGTGCCAGAACTGATACTGGCTATGGAAAAGCGCGTACCGAAAAGGTGCTGCGAAAAATAAAATAAAAATATGATAAATATTAGAAAAATGAGTAGATTCAGAATACTAAGTGTGGGATTAAAATGCTAAGCGTAGCTATTAATGCTAATACTATGTGTTTTAACCTCAATCGCCTATATATACTTATTTTTGCACAAAACCCTAGGCTTATTTCAGTTGCTGTGTGAACCTTGAAGGCTGACCAACTCCTCTTACTGTTCCATTGCCTTCTCTTCCCCATTTCTTGAGCCAAGAAGCCATTTCCTTTATGAAATCTTCTCCCAAACACTTGGTGTGAGTGAGAGTTACCATTGGGAGTGTGTTGCTGACCTTGTTGCTGAGTTTGGGTGTCTGTTTTGAGCGGTTTAGAGGGCTGTGTTCTTGATCTTTGTTGAGGGAGCTCTTATTCTAGTATTGTGAGCTCCATGGAATGATCTTTGGTGTGAAAGAACCTCTCTTGATCATCATTTTCGTGGGTTCTGTCTAGCTTGACGTTGGGAGCAGCAAGTGAGCTCATATAGCACTTGTGGTTCTGTTTTGAAGCCTTTGGGTATGCACCATCACTTTGATCATGAGTTTTAATGGATAAAAGAGATGTCTTGGCATGTAAAATGGTAGGGTTAATTAGTTAACATGATCACTGAACCTAAAAGCCTATAAAAATGCATGCTTGGACGTATTAATGGGTTAAAAACCCAACCTTGAAGTGATATCTTCGCGAAAATGCAGAACTGCATTCTGTCGCGAAATATCCAGATATGATATCTGTAACATCCCGCATAATTAGGAACTTCTATAAATTATAATTTAGAGTGTGAAGCATGCTTGAAATTCGAATTAAATCTATTTGAGAGTGGAATTAATTTAATTAGGAAAAGTATTCTAATGGAAAATTATAGGTGAATACTTATATAATTTAAGAATTCAAAACTCTAATTGAGAAGGGATAGTATTAACTTTAATTACAAATTTTTTAAATCCTAGTTACTATCTAGTGGGAATATGAAATAATAATTAATAATATACTACTTGAGATAGGTGACTCATTAGGAACCTATTTATAATGCCATGGTGGTTATGGATTCCTGTCTTGAATTACAAATCGAATTAAAAATCGAATTATGTATAGGCTAGGAATATTTTAGATACTCTTTATGGAAACTCTAGTACAACTGAATGGTTACATGAAACCACATGGCGTAGGTAAATTATTGGGTTTAATTTCTTTCATGGGCCACGGCCCAAATGCTTGAGGGAAAGCTTAAATCAGCCCAAAACCCTTATCCATTAGACTTTAGTAATCTATTAAGTATCAGAGTGAAATCTGCATGGATGAGTTCCTTTGGCCAGGTAGGGACACATGTCCAATTTGTATCCACCCTTATCTTTCCCTTGTCATGCGCAATAGGGAAGCCAATCAAGCTGAATGTGCAGCTTTTCTTTAGGAACCCCACTCAGCCTTTTCTCTCTTAACCGTAAGCAACACAAGATTGACACCAAACGTAACTTGTACTCACTTTCCTCACATCCGCCCATTTCCCTCACCAAGAAATCGTGATTTCTCAAGAGTTGAATCACCATACAAACCTTCAATCTCTCTCTTCTCACTGGTTAGCCGAATGCAGCCATCAAAGAAACTGTACATGAGCTATTACCCCACCTCATTCTCTTGCTCGGTCGAAGGTTGATCATAAGGAGGTGAAGAGAATTTTGTTGTCTCCTTGCTCATTATCGTTGAACCAGTTCTGATTGAGTGGTCAGTCTACTGCATGCACATATCTGCCTTAATTGAGCTCCTCCCCTTTTTGCATACCGCTTCAACAAGATTGGGGACATGCAAACCCAAAACCTCTAAGGACACCGTCTCTCCTCCCTTCTTTATTTGGCTGAATAGTTAGCATCAAAGGAACGAAATGCCCTCCCTGACTTCGTGCTTCTTCTTGGTCCTTCACGGTGTTTATGGAGCCTTCTCTCACTACATGCAGCTGGAAACTCAAGCTATTAGAAATGTGGGAAGGATAAAGATAAATTTCGGAACTAGGTGGCTGTTTTCCTTAACCACTTAGAGAATATGAGGTTAGATGCAAGAACAAGTGAGCCTCCCCATCTTGTGTGTTTTCTGATTTCGGTGATGAGAGTTACAGTGAGTTATTTTTCACTTGGTTTTCTATTTGACTCCGTGGATAATGAGGATGTGAGGGAGCTGCCCCCTCTTGGATGGTACTCGTTGGCAGGTTTAAGAACAGATTGGGCACACATCAGAGGTATAAATCGAAAACCTTGCTCTTTTACCTTTCCCATCTAATTCGATCTTTAAGTTCATCCCTTTAGGAAATGTCTCTTGGTCATTCTGTCCTTTGTTTTCTGTTTCGTAGAAAAGTCTAGGCATTCGGTGCTTGCCAACACACAAAACCGACTTATGAGCTTGGAAATGGCCCCCTATAGAATTCATGAAACTGTCCTTGAATTAGAAAAAGAAAATAGCCCCTGCCTGTGCTTAAGAATATGTAAACAGCAAGCTGTATGCCTCTCTAGTGCACTTTAGTTATTGTAAATCAGTTTATGTAAACGTATAGGAAATCATGAAATGAATTCTGAATTGTAATACTTGTATTTAGGTGTGCAAATCTCGTAGGAGAAGGACCTTGTTGTTTTTCTGCACTTGTAGATAAATGGTAAATAAAATTTAGATCAGAAAGTCAATAATTATTAGAAGCTCTTGTTCATGCTTAAGAAACCAATTTAGGGGTTTGGGAAGTAGTTCTCTTTATTTTGTTGAGCTGCACCTTGGAATAACAAGGTTTGTTAAGGATTACATGTTTTAATTGTTGAAAACAGAATGCTCTTAACTTTTATAGCACACCCTAAATCTTGTAAACAAGGTCATTTAAATAATAAATGAGTAGCTTCTATTTATGGGGCAAGGAACCGAACCTACATACCTAGACAAGCATGATTATGTCACTTATTATCTATTGATGAAACAAACTTTAAGCCAAAACAATTAAATTAGTACAAGAACCTTGAAACCGGACTTGATTCAAGCCTTGTAGGTATTATAAACTCTTGAAGATAGCATGTTGAATAATTTATTAGCTCATGCATTAGTAATGAAGTTAATGTTGTGTTAAAGAAAAGTCATAAGCATCTAGTGATGATTGAAAACCGAGTATGCATGTGGGGAATACATTGGAAATTGTCAAATTAGGACAATTGGTAAATTAATATAATGGCAGAAAATTCGCTTAATGTATGTGCAAGGAAACCGATTATAGATCAAGGATTAGGAGAATGGGACAGCTGTGTAATATATAGAAAATAAACGTAATAAATTCTGATTTGATGTATGTGTTTGTTGAGGTGCACAAGTTCTTAGATAATGGGACTGTTCGATGATGTTTGGAATGCTTAATTTAAAAGCAAAGTGCCAAGGTATGTGTTAGGTGGTATTACCTAATGTGATTATTAACTAGTGTATGAAATTGTGAAGTGTTGCTCACATATGTTCCATGTTATTTTATGATTATGATGTGGCAACGGTAAGGATAAGAAATGATGATAATGATATATGCATGCATTTTAACATCCTGATACACTTTCTGTTTGGTGAGACTGCATAGCATGGCATGTAGACTTAGAACTCATGACATTCTAGAATATATATGTATATATATATATATATATATATAAGGACATGTGACTGAGCACGCATCATATAGGCATCCCTCGGTACCAGGGTATGGGACACTTGGCATCCGTCCGCATAAGTCACAGTGGAATTCACCAAATGAGGGTGTCGTGCATTGAATTTCCACTGTGTTTGTACGCGCACGACGGTGCTATGAGCGTAAAGATGGCGTTATATACACACTATGATATATGATGATGTTTATCAAGAAATGAAGTTAATATTGATGCGACTGTTTTTATAATTTTGTGCCTAGTTTAATACTGTTGCATTATTGGTTTTATTGCCACACTACTGGGATTTTTCTCACCCCTTTGGGGCTGCTATTTTTATAAAATGGCAGGAGGACGCAAAAGTATTTGAAGACGTGGTTATATGGATATCTACTGTAATTGCTGCTGTTTGAACTTGCTGCTGTTTCTGTATTATTTGGTGGATGACTGTATTTTTATTTGACATACTGGAAATTTGGATTACTGTTGACATTATGATTTTACTGCTGTTTTAAGACTTTTATGATCAGCAAGTATTTTGGAAAATTTCTAAAAATGTTTTGTGAAAAGAAATTCTGACGTTTTAAGTAAAGTGCTGATTTTCAAACAGCCTGGCGAGCACTTTGCGAGTTCTGTTTCGAGGGGCAAACGTCCTTCGATTTTTTATTATTTTATATGCACGTGAAGCCCCACGTGTCTAGTTTTTGATTACAAAAACGTTACTATGGAATTTTTGAAAACTTGATTTTATACGAATTTTTAAAGACAGCAAGGTCTGCCAGAAAAATAATATTTTCAGCAACTTAAGAAATTTTGAAAGCATACTCTGATTTATGTAAGGAACTTGATTTCAATTATAAGCTTCAATTAGCAACATCAAAATGATTTGCAGAAGTTAAAATATGACGAAAGATCTCTAATTCCGCGTAGCAAACAACTCTCTTGGATGTATACAAGGGAGGGTGTTACACTAATTGGTATTCTTGTAACGCCCGGCAACTTGCAAGAATCAATGACTGTCCCCGCACACTAACACGAGACTTTTCAGCGTGCTTTGTCCTCACTCGCACTCTTCCCGGGAAAACTTCCCAGGAGGTCACCCATCCCAGAATTGCTCCAAGTCAAGCACGCTTAACTGTGGAGTTCTTCCGATCTGGGCTACCGAAAAAGTAGATGCATCTTGTTAGTATAGGTAGTACCAATTAATTCTTATAAGCCATTTGTAACTGTACCGTCCCATACCAGCGCAGTCTCTGGAATCCCTCTCTTTCGGGTGTTGATTCGATTCATTCATGAACCCCCAAGCTGCAAGATTTGGCATGAGCCGCTCATTGTCCGTGCGCTTTCGCACCGGCGATCACTCCCTTCCCTTGTCAGCTCTTGGGATGTTACATGCCCACCAACTTCCGCCTGGTTCGTCCTCGAACCACACCGTACTAGAAGAGTGGCCCTGCTCTGATACCACTTGTAACGCCCGGCAACTTGCAAGAATCAATGACTGTCCCCACACACTAACACGAGACTTTTTAGCGTGCTTTGTCCTCACTCGCACACTTCCCGGGAAAACTTCCCGGGAGGTCACCCATCCCAGAATTGCTCCAAGTCAAGCACGCTTAACTGTGAAGTTCTTCCGATCCGGGCTACCGAAAAACATATGCATCTTGTTAGTATAGGTAGTACCAATTAATTCTTATAAGTCATTCCTAACTGTACCGTCCTATACCAGCACAGTCTCTGGAATCCCTCTCTTTCGGGTGTTGATTCGATTCATTCATGAACCCCCAAGCTGCAAGATTTGGCATGAGCCGCTCATTGTTCGTGCCTTTTCGCACCGGCGATCACTCCCTGCCCTTGCCAGCTCTTGGGATGTTACAATATCCGGATATTTGTATCCAGATATGGGTCTTGAGATATCCGAATATGGATATCTGGATATGGTATCCGGATATGCATATCCGGATATGATGGATATCCGGATATGGCCCCGACAAATATCCAGATATTCTGGGTAACAGTAACTGTATTGTTCATACAGAACTGAGTTATGGGTTTGTGGACCCTAGATTGATAAAGTTGAACTTCTGTAATAATTAAACTAAGTCAGAATCAAGTGATTAAGGGCTTGTGGCTTTGTGAGAAGCCTAAAGACATGAAACGTAAGGAAATGCGTTGTCTTTATGTCGTTTGCTTGTAGAGTTTGAATATTAATGTTATTCTGGTCCAAAACAGATTGTGATTCTGCTGTGTTTGGGCTTTGAGCTTGGTTGGACTCTTGGCTTGGATTGTTAGCTTGCAAGGTAAGCTTTCGTGTCCTCGGTTTAGCCATTGTTTGTTCCACCATATCCCATGGGGGGATGGTTTATATGCATGATGTGTTTACATGCTTTGATAAATGAAAATGCTGTTGAGCTTTATGTGCAAGGGCTTTTAATATGTATGTGTTGTTCCACTTAGACGGTTAGCCTGAGTATGTGGCGTCATACAAGACGGTGACACTGTGGGTGGGTGCAAATGGCGTCTTGCATTAGTGTGGGTGTTGCGAATCTAGCAAGTGCACTAGTCGTACAAGTAATAAATGATGAGTAAAGATCGTTCCCACGTGGATTTGTGTCAAGCACTGACTAACCATATGTACTTGAGTTGAATCAAACAAAAGTTCATAGATTGCATAGATTTCTTGTCACCAGAAACTACACTGAATTGAATTAAAACTTGATAAATAAATAAAATATAAATTATAATGTAAACAAGTAGTCAGATGTCATTTTTCCTCAAACATGAATTTATAGATGAACCAATTTCCGTTATGAATTATCTACTATGTGATGTTGATCAACCTTTTTCTTATCATCTCAAGATGTAATCCCTTACTACCCTGATAGACACATTAATCAGAAACCCCAATCCCTTGGTGATTCATTTCTTAATACATGCATTAATTACTAAGGTCTTAAGATCACATCAGAATCCTAGCATCAATCCCTTGACTACTAGAACACTGATGATGAAGTTGTCAAAAATAGAGAAATAATGTAAACATGTCTGTTCTACACTATTCCTCAACATGAAGAATTAATCAAGACAACTTCATACAATCACATAATAGATAAACAAAACATCTAATTAACCATTCATAAATTCAAACTTGAGTTCCATTAAATCAGACTACAAAGGACTCTACTCAGACATAATTGAAATACAAACAAGAGAAGAAAGATAGATCAAACTCCATTGTCATGATAGTTGAGTCTTCAATCTCCAAGTACAATTACATAGGAAATACTAACTATTACAAGAACTAATCCTAAAGAATTTGGAAATTCAGAGAAAATGAGGAGTCAAATCAGATCTATGAAAGACCTGATCTGATCTCCCTTCTCCTAGTGTGATGGGAAAAGTCATAATGAGATATGATAGGATAGATCTGATATCTGGAATATGTCAGAATGTGAAGGCCCCTTGTCCTTTTATAATTTACAAATTACAACTGAAAACTGACATGGGCGCTAAAACTCTCATTTCTGGACGTTTTAGCGCTCAACCTTGACGGATGCCCAACTGCTTTTAACTGTCTTGGGCGCTAAAACGCTCAGTTTTGAGCGTTTTAATGTTCAGCACCAGCATCTTTTGTGCAGCAGGGCGCTAAAACGCTCAGTTTTGGGCGTTTTAGCGCCCAACACTTAGAATTTTCCCATTCTTCAGAATCTTCTTCCTTCTCTCTTTTGCTTCTTGAGCTACATTTCCCTACAAGAACAATGTAAATTTTCAATACAACTTCCAAAACTTGTATTTAGGAATTTATAGGACATTGACCTCTTTTTCATCCATTTAATCACACAAATTTATACTAATTCATGCTCAAAAACCTGATGAACTAAGGGATCATCACAATTCCCAGATTTGAACATTGTTGTCCTCAGCAATGAATTAAAACAGAGAAGGACTTGAGATTCTTTACAGATGAAATTCACGAGGATGGACTTCAATTAACAAAAGATCAACATTTCATGATACAAAATTATAACCATGCAATCTCTTATTTCTTATGATTTGCCCAACATCATTTGTGACTTTTCAACAGATCAGTAAAGATGATATACTGAGACTTCCAAACAACAACACCCCCTCATTAGGAACTTCTCAAAAATTATGAGAATTTTAACACTCTTGCACACTAGTGTTTAAGGATGTACTTATCACTCACTCTTCACTGCACTCAAACTACCATAGGCTTGCCCATCTTCTCACTATTCATAGTAACAATGATCCATAAGGTAGATCAAAAAAGTTTTGGTATGATTAGCAATGAGGCTTGGTGTGTGGCTTGACTATAGGTAAGGATTTCTGTGAAATGGGAAGTTCATATCAAATGAATCAGATTCAGATAAGAGGGAATTCACAGTAATTAATCAATTTCTTCCTAATTCCCTCAACTTTCTTCCTTTTCATTCCTTGTTCTTTTCTTTGAACCTTTCTTCCTCCTTTTCTCCCTGACACTTTGTGTCTTTAACAAAAAAAAATTTCTTTTTCTTTCTTTTTCTTTCAGACACTTTGTGTCTTTAATACTTCCCTCTGTCTCTTCCAAACACTTTGTGTTTCACAACCTTTTTCTTTCTTTTCCTTCTTTCTTTCTTATGTTTCCAACACCTTGCATTCACTTATTGCAAAAACACTTTCCTCCCCACAGAACACTCCATCCCTTATCACTTATCTGAAAATTTTAATCTGAAGGATTGAAATAAATGTGGTTCTTGGCTTGATAGACAATAGGCTAGGCTCAAGTGTTTCATGCAATTGGAACTTAAAGGTTGGCCATTTGACTTTCTGGTTCAAGAAGGAAATGCCTCTACCCTACGCATCATCAACCGTTTCAAGCAAGAAACAGGGCAAGTTCTAGAGCTATTTATGCAGTGAAGTGCTCTTTGAACAAAATTTTCTGTATAGGCTCAATTTCCTCACAGTTCAGAGTGCATGCTTGACTTTCTCTATATGCATCAAAACTAATCTTTCTACTCTTACACATTGAATGAGTCATGCAATCATTTCATTTAAGCTCAACATGCAAGGTATAAGATTATATCCTTAATTTGATCAATCATATAAAACTTTGATCAGTCAAATCCTCATGAAATTCCATATCAAAACTGAAATCCAAATTCAATATTACAGCTAAAATCTAAATCACACAGAAAACTTAGAAAAGAAAAAGATTGAGATATTTCCTTGTTTTGGCTCATCAATTTGTGTGACATCTCCTTGAAGTTTGCTTGCCATTCAATCACACCCAATTCCCAGATTTAAATGTTGCTGTCCTCAGCAACTAATTTAAATTGAAAACAACAATTGATCACTGAAACACATTCATTTATAAACCAATAGCATAAGTACTATCGCAATATGCATCATGCAAAAACAGCAATTATCCCAATGTACTTAACTGAATTACAAAAGTAAACTAACAACAAAATAAAACTAAAATAAAACTAGAAGAAACTAACAACAAAATAAAAAGCATTTGAGAGTGTGTGAAATGTATGAAATAACAGTGTAAATCACATAAGTGGACCAGCGCTAAAACGTTGAAATCAAGCGTTTTAGCGCGGGTCTCCAGAGACATTGCACATTTTGATGTGCGTCGCATCGCGCTAAAACGGTCACGTCTGAACGTTTTAGCGCTCTGGACCAGAAAAAAAAAACAAAATTTCACACATAACTATAAATTGCTGAAAAATAAAAATTCAATCTCAAATATTAATGGTGTCTGTCAATGTTGAAGAACAAATCCCCGGCAACGGCGCCAAAAACTTGTTGGACATTTAGCAAGTGCACTAGTCGTACAAGTAATAAAATGATGAGTAAAGATCGTTCCCACGAGGATTTGTGTCAAGCACTGACTAACCATATGTACTTGAGTTGAATCAAAAAAAAGTTTATAGATTGCATAGATTTCTTGTCACCAGAAACTACACTGAATTGAATTAAAACTTGATAAATAAATAAAATATAAATTATAATGTAAACAAGTAGTCAGATGTCATTTTTCCTCAAACATGAATTTATAGATGAACCAATTTCCATTATGAATTATCTACTATGTGATGTTGATCAACCTTTTTCTTATCATCTCAAGATGTAATCCCTTACTACCCTGATAGACACATTAATCAGAAACCCCAATCCCTTGGTGATTCATTTCTTAATACATGCATTAATTACTAAGGTCTTAAGATCACATCAGAATCCTAGCATCAATCCCTTGACTACTAGAACACTGATGATGAAGTTGTCAAAAATAGAGAAATAATGTAAACATGTATGTTCTACACTATTCCTCAACATGAAGAATTAATCAAGACAACTTCATACAATCACATAATAGATAAACAAAACATCTAATTAACCATTCATAAATTCAAACTTGAGTTCCATTAAATCAGACTACAAAGGACTCTACTCAGACATAATTGAAATACAAACAGGAGAAGAAAGATAGATCAAACTCCATTGTCATGATAGTTGAGTCTTCAATCTCCAAGTACAATTACATAGGAAATACTAACTATTACAAGAACTAATCCTAAAGAATTTGGAAATTCAGAGAAAATGAGGAGTCAGATCAGATCTATGAAAGACCTGATCTGATCTCCCTTCTCCTAGTGTGATGGGAAAAGTCATAATGAGATATGATAGGATAGATCTGATATCTGGAATATGTCAGAATGTGAAGGCCCCTTGTCCTTTTATAATTTACAAATTACAACTGAAAACTGACATGGGCGCTAAAACTCTCATTTCTGGACGTTTTAGCGCTCAACCTTGACGGATGCCCAACTGCTTTTAACTGTCTTGGGTGCTAAAACGCTCAGTTTTGGGCGTTTTAGCGCCCAACACTTAGAATTTTCCCATTCTTCAGAATCTTCTTCCTTCTCTCTTTTGCTTCTTCATTTCCCTACAAGAACAATGTAAATTTTCAATACAACTTCCAAAACTTGTATTTAGGAATTTATAGGACATTGACCTCTTTTTCATCCATTTAATCACACAAATTTATACTAATTCATGCTCAAAAACCTGATGAACTAAGGGTTCATCAGTGGGTAATAGACGTATTCCTGCATCTCTCTGGCCAGTAGATTAGTTATAACACACATGACATGATTATCTGCTGCATTGCACTATTTTGGAACTTATACTGTTTAACTGTTTTTGGAACTTATATTGCACATGTAAGTGAGCTTGGGGTGGAAGATCCTTGAGGACCCCTTGTCTTACTGAGATTTCTGTTTAGAGATCTCATCCCACGTTTGGGGCGCTTATTTTAGGTTCAGGTAACCCAGGGGTTGAGACCTCTAGCGGCAGGAGGCCGGAGCTTAGTTGATTGATGTTTATCTGCTTATGTATGTTGACTATGCTTGGATGCTGGATTATGTCTGTAGCGTTTATGTCATTAGATTTATGGATTACTGTGTTGAGACTCTGTTGGTTATATTATCTATTTGGTGTGCATGGGGTTTGTCCATGTCACATTGACTTGACTTTATGTTTTTAGATGCGAGTTGTATTAATGTATCAGGATATTGTCCGGACTACGTGTTGTAGATCCGTGACTTAGATACTCACTTATTTATCTATTGAGGTATTTCAGTTAGTTGTCTTTTGCAATTTACATACAGGCGATGTTTTTATGAAAATGATTAAGTAATCAACTTGGCTAAGTATATTGACGTCATAATTGAAAAGAAAAAGATATTCCGCATTTTTAATTAAGCATGGCTTAATACGATGACATGTTAACAAACCGGGTATACACGAGGTGTTACATTTTATGGTATCAGAGCACTTTCTAGGGAAAAGCCTGTACGTATTGCAATAACTTAGGATGTTTTGTTGCGAGTCTGTCTTATGTGTTTTCTTTGAGAGGGTTTTACTATGATGATACATGTGTGACCACATTGTGTGGGCCTGATCAACTCATTCTTTATGTAACTTGTGCAGAGTCATGGTAAATCCTAGGAGAAATCGCGAGACGAATGAGGATCAGCCGGATCCTGTCCTGACTGAATTGGCTGAGATGCAGGCGGCTAGACGAGCCGATCAAGAGGCCACTAGATTGGCCAATGTGGCAATGATGGACGCCGTTCGAGAGGCGAACCGGAAGGCCACAGAGGATGTCCTTGAGGCAAGCAGACTGGCGAACATGACCATGATGAGGGTCATGTTGGAAGAGATGCGGGCTGGCCGCAATGAGGGTCAGTTCCCACCTCCACCACCTCCACCTCCACCTAGTCTGCAAGACGAGAGCCAGAGCCATGTTGAGGGCACTGGTCAGCTCACTGGGTGATGGAACCCTATGTGGCAATGATTGACCGTCGGCTTAATGCTTTTTGCAAGCATAAGTCACCTTCCTTTGATGGGTCTTATGATACTATTGCTGCGGCGAGATGGCTACAGGCGTTGGACAAGATCTTCCGGGTCATGCAGTGTACTGATCCGCAGAAGCCGATGTTCGCCACGTATATGCTAGAGGGCGATGCCCATGAGTGGTGGATGAACACCTCTCATGCTTTTGAGATGCAGGGTCATGTTATGACATGGCCATTCTTCGAGGATTGCTTTCTGGGTCGGTACTTCCCTTATGATGCACAGGAGAGGAAGCAGGGGGAGTTTGACAGGTTGGTGCAGGGCTCGTTGTCTGTTGACGAGTACCTGGCAAAGTTTAATGAGCTTGTGAAGTTTGCACACTTTCAGATGGCTATGCCCACTTCGACCTTTTTTGCTGCTAAGTTTCGTAGGGGACTTAGCGAGGAGATAATTGTTCCTCTTGCTGGAGCGGCTTCGAGAGATTTTGGGGCACTGGTGCAGCAGTGTCGGGACATCGAGGATGTCTGTATTACGAGTAGGCCAAGATTGCTGAGACGAAAGGAACGAGCAGTTCCACTTCTTGGAAAGACATGAAGTTTACTGGAAAGGGCAAAGGGAAGCAGTTTTCGGCTAGGCAGGCGCCTGGTCAGTTCAAAAGGACTTCTTCGCAGCAGGGAGGTTTTACTAGGCCTCCTTCCACTCCTAGGTGTTCGGGGTACGGAAAGGAGCATGCAGGACATTGTGCTACTGGGCAGCTAATCTGTTTTCACTGTGGCAAGGAGGGCCACTACTCTAGAGATTGTCCATCGTCGATGGCGAGGGCTACTGCAGTTCAGGCAGTTTGACTACAGATGGTACCCCTTCCACCTACTTCGGCACCTGCAGTGCCACCTGTTACTAGACGTGTGTATACGTTGGATCGCCAGTAGTCGGACCGAGCTCCGAACCTTGTCAGAGGTACTGTTTCCATTGGTGGATCTTTTGTTGATGTATTGTTTGACTCCGGGGCTACGCATTCCTTTATTGCTACCCCGATTGCTGTGGGGCTTGAGTTGCCCATGTCTGTGCTTTCTCCACCATTGCGGGTGACCACCGCAACCAGAGAGAAGTGTGATTCTACCACTGTTCATCGCGATGTAGCGTTTCAGTGGGATGGCCGTTAATTCTCGGTAGATCTGATAGGATTGCCGATGGCCAATTTGGAGATTATTCTGGGCATGGATTGGTTGTCCAGAAATTGTGTGATGATTGACTGTTGTGCCAAGCGAGTGGTGATGTCTCTTTGTGATTCCACAGCCAGTTCCTCGCCATATATTTCATTGCTGCAGGCTAGGAGAGCCTTGAGAGCAGGGGCATTTGGTTATGTCATGTTGGGAGGTTTCGTGAGTGGGACACAGGAGGATATCACTGGCATTCCTGTGGTGGGGAAATTCCTCGAGGTGTTTCCTGAGGAGATTCCTGATTTTCCGCCACAGCGGGAGATAGAAGTTCTCCATTGACTTGTTGCCTGGTGTGGGGCCTATTTCATTAGCTCCATATCTGATGTCGCCACCAGAGTTGGTGGAGCTGAAGAAGCACATTGAGGATCTTTCAGGGAAAGACTTCATTCGACCGAGTGTGTCTCCTTGGGGAGCACCGGTACTTCATTCGACCGAGTGTGTCTCCTTGGGGAGCACCGGTCATCTTTGTGAAGAAGAAAGACGGGACTATGCGATTGTGCATCAAAGACAGGCAGCTGAACAAGGTGACAATCAAGAACAAGTATCCCCTTCCGCGTATTGATGATTTGCTAGATCAGCTCAGGGGTGCTTGTGTGTATTCGAAGATTGATCTTCGGTCCGGATACCATCAGATTCTGGTGAAGCCGGAGGATGTCACTAAGACCGCGTTTCGTTCGAGATACGGTCACTTTGAGTATTTGGTGATTCCTTTTGGACTCACGAATGCACCCGCAGAGTTCATGGATTACATGAACCGGATTTTCCAACCGTACCTGGATAAGTTTGTGATCGTCTTCATTGGCGATATCTTGATTTACTCCAAGATGGAGGAGGAGCATGCTGAGCATTTGAGGATTGTGTTGCATGTGCTGAAAGAGAAAAAGCTTTACACTAAGCCTTCGAAATGTGAGTTTTGGCTCAAGTCTTTGAAGTTTCTTGGGCATGTGATTTCTGTCGAGGGAGTTGTAGTGGATCCCAACAAGATTTAAGTTGTGCTGGATTAGGAGAGGCCCAAGACGGTTACTGAGGTGAGGAGTTTCTTGGGTTTGGCAGGTTACTATCGGAGGTTCATCAAGGGATTCTCCACGATGGTTCTTCCACTGACTCGCCTTACCCGAAAGGAGACTCTGTTTGTGTGGATTCACGAGTGTGAGGAATGCTTTCAGGAGTTGAAGGAGAGATTGACTACCGCACCTGTGTTGATCCTTCCTGATCCTGATGAGCAGTTTGAGCTTTATTGTGATGCTTCTGGAAAGGGGCTAGGCTGTGTTTTGTTGCAGACCGGTAGAGTTTTTGCTTATGCTTCGAGGCAGTTGAAGCCTCATGAGGACAACTACCCGACTCAAGAATAGTTGGAGTTGGCTGCGATTGTTTTTGCTTTCAAGATTTGGGGGCATTATCTGTTTGGTATGCAGTTTGCTGTGTTCAGTGACCACAAGAGTTTGAAGTACTTGTTTGATCAGAAGGAGCTGAACATGAGGAAAAGGAGATGGATGGAATTTCTGAAGGACTACGACTTCGAGTTGAAGTATCATCCTGGCAAGGCTAATGTGGTAGCTGATGCTCGGAGTCGGAAATCCGGGAGTCTATCCAGTTTGTCGATTGGTGACTTTGATATTATCGAGATCTGACGGTGACATCCTTGTTTGGGGGTGCACTTCTCGAGATGGAGACTGTGAGAGTCAAGAATGAGCTTATGGAGAAGATCCAAGAGGCGCAAGTGCAGAGAGAGTGCCTAGACTACGTGAAGAACCAAGACGACGTGTCTTGGAATGAGGATGGACTTTTGCTGTTCCAGAAGAGCATTGTTGTTCCTCGAGGTCCTTTGACCGAAGAGGTTATGGCAGAGGCCTATAAGGGCCAGTTCACGATTCACCCTGGTGCTACAAAGATGTATCAGGACTTGAAGCGAAATTTCTGGTGGCCGGGTATGAAGAAGGACGTAGCTGTGTATGTGTCCAAGTGTTTGATTTGCCAGAAGGTGAAGATAGAACATCAGAAGCTGTCTGGTAAGCTTCAACCTCTTGAGATTCCAGAATGGAAATGGGAGAGCATTTCCATGGACTTCGTGGTGGGTTTGCCGAAGACTCAGGTTGGTTGTGACTCTATCTGGGTCATTGTGGACAGACTGACGAAGTCTGCCCATTTTCTTCCAGTGAAGATGAGCTTCACTACCGAGCAGTTGGCCAAGCTGTATGTTCGCGAGATTGTGAGGCTTCACGGGGTGCCCGAGAGTATCATCAGTGATAGGGACCCGAAGTTCACATCTCGATTCTGGGAGGCGCTGCAGGAAGCTTTCGGTACGCAGTTGAGATTGACTACCGCCTATCACCTTCAGACTGAGCGGAAAATCCAGACCTTAGAGGACATGTTGAGGGCTTGCACTTTGGAGCAGGGTTCAGCATGGGATAGGTACCTGCCATTGGTTAAGTTTTCGTATATCAACAGTTTCCATGCTAGCCTGGGCATGGCACCCTACGAGGCATTGTATGCTAGGAGGTGTCGGACTCCTACCTGCTGGTGTGAGGTTGGAGATAAGGAGTTGTTTGGCTTGGACTTTGTCCAAGATATTACCTATCAGATCCAGATGATCCGAGAGAAACTGAAGCAGGCGCAGAATCGCCAGAAGAGTTACTACGATGTCAAGCATCGTCCACTGGAGTTCAGTGAGGGTGAGCACGTGTTTGTTAGACTTTCACCTGTCACCGGTGTTGGTCGGGCCCTCGGAGTAAGGAAGTTGAGCCCGCGATTCATTGGGCCCTACCAGATCCTTGGTAGAGTAGGACCTATTGCCTACCGGCTTGCTTTGCCTCTGAACTTGGCCAACATCCACGACGTATTTCACGTGTCTCAGCTTCAGAAGTACATAGCAGATCCTTCGCACTGAAAGAAAATGGCCTTGAAGGCCGTAGGCATGTGAGGATGAAAACAAAATTTTTCAAAAGCGGAAACACACATGCCAATCAAGATATATACTTTAGGACGTAATGATATACCTTGTTCGAGATTAAAACTCCAAGGTGATCAATGTAAGGTTTGAAAGAGTTCAAACCCTCTAATGTTGATCCACACCACCCTACGTCAAGATGCAAGAACCCTTCTTGAAAAGCCACCAATTAAACACAACAAAGAAGGCTGGCTAGGCGTTCAATAGATGAAGGAGGAGGCAAGGTTAATGTGTTTAGATGAGTGAAATTTTTAGCTTAAAACTTGACAAAAGTGGCGCATGGAATTGATGAGAAGTAGCTACGATATTCTTCAAAACTCTCTTAAGAAAAACCTAACAAAAGGATGACCAAAGAAGATGAGAGAGTCTAAGCATTCAAGTCAGATTTTTCACTTAAAAATCTAATCAAAGTGGCGCACACCAAGAGAGAAAAAGGTGGAGTTGTTGCAATTCAAATTTTCCCAATGTTGTGCAATTGTGTACCCCTTTATCAATCACACATTACGCAAGTGCACGTGTCAACAAGTAATAAAGTGGACGTGTGAGTCCATATATTGTTCCCACGAAGAAAACTATAAAATTAGGATCAATGTGAAGCAATTAAGGTAACAAAGATAATTTGGAAGAGGTTAATGACTAATTAAACAATAAAACTAATAATTAACTAAAAGAATGCAGTAATAAAATAGGTTTTCCAAGTATTAAAGATAGATTGGGATCAATTTTCCCATTATTGCAACTTCACCAGAATGCAGTAACCATGCTACAACAATTATCCATTCAGTAACCAGAACACTAATGCATGCAAGGGCTCTCACCAACTCTACATGTATACTAAGTCCCACATCTATATGGCCAACATAGTTATGAATCATTAAGTGCAAGTTCTATTTGATTTTGTGGTGTGAATGATCTCTCTACCCACAATTAACTAATTAAATTAGTTAAACCACAATGCTTAATAACTTTCTGAGTTCACCTATATCTCTATAGCCCAAACCCTAATTATCTTGCAGCTCTCTCTCGATAAGTCAACAAGAATAAAAATAAAGTAAGCACTTTATTAAGCAACTGAAAGAAAAATCATGTAACAAAGTTTAGGCAAACTGATTACATGACAATAAGGGTACTCTATCACCCAATCATAACAATTTAGCCCATACTTGGGTGGGAAGAAACAACAAAGAAAAAATAAGATTCCATTAAACTAAAGTAAAGAAAACAGGGACGTTGCTGTAGCACTGCTCCCGCAGCTACCGTAGGCTCCACCACCATAAACCTTGCTTCAGCCGCCGGAATAGTGCAGGGATCCACCAGATTTGATGATCTCTCTACCAAACCCTAGCCTCACCCTTTGATTCCTTGGATTTCTCTCAACGAACCCTCAAATTCTCTCTATGTGTTTCCCACACTTTCTCTCTCTAGGATCTGATTGAATGTCTAAAGCATGTGTAGCGTTCCTAGCCTCCTTTCTGTATGTAGGGTTCGTTCCTTTATATACTTGATATTCTGGGCCTCAATCATCTCTTCCAGTCCATGCAAATCATCACTCAAAGCTGCCTTGTGATTGATTGAGATTGGCACTCTGTTTTGCTGTCAAGCTGACAAAGCATTCTTTCCTTAATTGCTGCAGCACTGATTGAAGATACAACTGTGTTTTGCTACAGCGCTGATTGGAGATTCTTTCCTTATGTGCTGCAGCGCTGATTGAAGATACAACTGTGTTTTGCTATAGCGCTGATTGGAGATTCTTTCCTTATTTGTTGCAGCGCTGATTGAAGATACAATTGTGTTTTGCTATAGCGCTGATTGGAGATTCTTTCCTTATTTGCTACAGCGCTGATTGAAGATACAATTGTGTTTTGCTATAGCGCTGATTGGAGATTCTTTCCTTATTTGCTGCAACGCTGATCAGGGGCAGCGCATAATGCTGCAACATATCTCATCAGATTCTTTCCATTTCGTGTTTCAGGTCTGAATTTGGAAATGTAATCGCTGATTTAATGAAGCTTTAATGGTGATCCTTTGAATGTTTTAAAGCGCGTAGCCAGCTCAGGACTCTGATTACACGTTCAAAAACTTCTTCTAGCTAATTGGGTTGGATCCATAGCTTGCTGGTGATGATGCATTGCTGACCTCATCTGCACTGCTACAACACCACTTTCCGATGCCACAACATTGACCTGTAGTAAAATAACAAGTGCATTTAAATGTTTCCAATACCTCAATTTGTATCCAAATACACATAATTAACATAATTCTCAATTAAATCATGAAATCATAGAATTCATGCATTAATCATATAAAATCAAGAGAATTATATGTAATCATAGCACCAAAACATCATAATTGATCCCAAAATAACTCTCTTTTGGAGAGTTATCACCCAACAAACTATCTTTTAATCCTCATGAGACTAGGTCTAAACCTTGTCAAAATTTTGACCTAATGACCATCATATGGCCAACCATATGGTGCGCCCCCTTGGTCCACAATGCAGTCCAAATACATTGAGTAGTTGCATTTAAATTTGAACCAACTTACTCACTTATTCTCTCAACCAACCAAATATGATTTGGAGCTTATTTGGTTGACTAAATGAAACTCATAACAACCCAAATCAGCGCCCCAAACAACCTTGGATGATGCTCAAATATCTCCTCTTGAAACTAGGGATTTGTTCCAACAAGATCTTATCTTATCCTTTTGTTATGAAACAACTTTTCATAGCCAATTCAAATTCGAATTCAAACATTTAAATTCAAACGTTCAAACATTTAAATTCAAAATTTAAATTCTAAATTTACATATTTGATAATTAATTTAACTAATTAAATTAATTAATAATGTCTTGGACCATCCAAGCCCATTACAATTACCATGCGCCCTTTCCCTCTTAGGTGGGCTTCCAAACTTCTTCTTGGGCTAACAACCTTTATTAGGCCCAATACTTTTAATGCTATATCATCAAGACAATAAGGTGTTAGTGTGTGACCCATTAGGCCCAACATAGGGCTTGGGCCCAACAAGCCCACAACCCATTTAATGACAACACAGAGCATTAGCAATGCTTTGTTGCCCCAGAGCTAGTTAGGTTAATGACATGATCATCTTATTACATATATTTGGTTACTGTATGTATTTCCTTTCGTCTCGGTTACCTTCCCTTTAAACCTACAGTGAGAAAATGTATCAACCCTTGCGGTTTAGTGGAAGCTTTAATTCGAAATAGGGAATCTTCAATTTACTGACTCTAAAGGAAGATCATCTTATGATCTCTTTTACTATGCATAGATTTCTGAGTCCTGTGAATGTCATCCCGATTTCTCCGGTTTACAGATAACCTAATCCCTCACAGAGATTTGACGAATTCCTTCATCTTATCACCCTAGGCCTGTGCTCTTTCAGGACATGCCCAAAAGTATACCTATGAGTCTCCATGTTTCAGGAAGACGAGGTATACAATTAAAGCATGCCTTCCAGAACACAGTCTAGGTGAAAACTTCTGGTCTAAGGAAAGACATACCCAAATATTAAGAGACTGCTCTAATGATACTATTTGTGAGATTTCCTCATAAAGTCTCATTGTGGGTCTGTTCAGTGCGAGCTATACCCTTATAGGTCCACCCACGACTTTAGCTAAAACATCTCCATATATGTAGCTCATGAGGTCTTTACCTTGTATCCAAATACAAATAGATAAGCCGTGCTAGCTTTACCCGAGATTACTGATCCCCATTCTCAGTGTCTCTAAACTAGGAACATAAAATTAGGAATAAACATCTGGTATCCTTGAATCCTCATGATCGTGATCTCATCACAGATACTCAAGAGATACATATTCTATTCCAAGGGGTTTATCCAGTTACTCATATAATATTAATAATATCGAGACAAAATATGAAACAAGATAAAGAGTGCTTATATTTATTTGTGACAAAATAAAAGGTCCACATATGTCCTAATCTAATCAAATGATTGTCTCTAGGACATCCATATACTAACAAGCTCCCACTTGTCCTAGAGCCAATCTGACCTAAGTCGTATACCCAAAGCCTCATAATGACTATCATGTTTTCTCTGAGAAACAACCTTCGTCAGAGAATCGGCTACGTTGTCATCAGTGGGAACATAATCCATCTTTACATCCATCATATCAATGATTTCTCTAATCAGGTGATATCTGCGGAGCACGTGCTTCGATCTTTGATGAGACCTAGGTTCCTTTGACTGCGCAATGGCTCCTGTGTTGTCGCAAAGCAACTGTATGGGCTCATCCACGCTTGGAACCACCCTTAGTTCAGATATGAACTTCTTGGTCCACACGGCCTCTTTAGCCGCTTCTGAAGCAGCTATGCATTCAACTTCTGTCATTGAATCTGCTGTAGTCTCCTGCTTGGAACTCTTCCAAGACACTGCCCCACCATTTAAGGTGAATACAAATCCTGACTGTGACTTGCAGTCATCTTTGTCACTCTGAAAGCTGGCATCGGTGAATCCTTTCACTGAAAGCTCATCCACCCCACCATAGACCAGAAACGCATCCTTAGTTCTTCTCAAGTACTTAAGGATGGTCTTGACTGCTGTCCAGTGACCTTCTCTAGGGTCTGACTGGTATATTCTCATAATGCTCAAAGCATATAAGACATCTGGTCTCGTACATATCATAGAGTACATAATGGATCCAATAGCCGAAGCGTATGGAATTCCACTCATGCGATCCTTCTCAGGCTGTAACTTAGGACACATAGCCTTGGAAAGATGTACCCCATGACTGACTGGAAGAAAACCCTTTTTCGACCCTTCCATGTTAAACCTCTTTAGCATCTTGTCAACATACGTGGATTGAGATAAAACCAGCAGCCTCTTGGATCTATCTCTATAGATCTTCATACCAAGTATAAAGGTCGCTTCTCCCAAATCCTTCATGGTGAAGCTTTCTGAAAGCCAGTCTTTCGTTGTTTGTAATGTAGGGATGTCATTTCCTATTAGCAATATGTCATCTACATAAAGTACCAGGAAGACGACATTACTCCCACTAACCTTCTTGTAAACACAAGGTTCATCCTCGTTCTTGATGAAACCGTTACTCCTAACGACTTCATCAAAACGAATATTCTAACTCCTTGATGCTTGCTTTAGCCCATATATCGACCTTCGAAGCTTGCATACCATATGTTGTTGGCCTTTGGCTTCAAAACCTTCAGGTTGTGTCATGTACACTTCCTCCTTCAAGAATCCATTCAGGAAGGCGGTCTTGACATCCATTTGCCAAATTTCATAGTCGTGATATGCTGCGATGGCAAGCATGATCCTAATAGATTTGGTCATAGCAATTGGTGAGAAAGTATCATCATAGTCAACTCCTTGTCTTTGACGATATCCTTTCGTAACCAACCTAGCTTTGTAGGTTTGAACGTTGCCATTTGCATCAGTCTTTCTTTTAAAGACCCATTTATTACCAATAGGAACTATTCCTTGCGGTTTTGGAACCAAGGTCCATACCTTGTTTTGATGCATCGAATCTATTTCAGATTCCATGGCTTAAAGCCATTTAGAGGAGTCAACATCCTTGACTGCCTCCTCATAGTTACTAGGTTCATCATCCTCAACGGTTTGTTGATTCTCAATCACAAACCCATACCTCTCAGGTGGATTGATGACCCTACTAGACCTACAGAGTGGTGTGTTTACTTCTCCATTGGAGAACGTCTCCTGCGGAGCAGACTAGGGTTCCTCAATCTGTTCATGTGGTTCTTGAACTTCTTTAAGATCAATCTTACTCCCACTGGCTCCTTTAGAGATCAAATCATTCTCATGGAACTCAACATTCTTGGACACAAACACCTTGTGTTCATCCAAGGAGTAAAAGTAGTATCCCTTAGTACCTTTGGGATACTCCACAAATAGACATTTAGTACTCTTAGCACTAAGTTTGTCTGATGCCAACGCTTTGACATATGCTGGGGATCCCCATACCCTGAGGTAACTCAGGTTGGGTCTCTTACCATTCCATATCTCATATCGTGTGGTCTGAACAGATTTAGACAGTACCCTATTTAGAAGGTATGTCGCTGTGTCTAAGGCATATCCCCAAAACGATTTTGGAAGTTGAGTCTCACTTATCATAGACCTCACCATGTCTAACAAGGTCCTGTTTCTCCTTTCGGAGACACCATTTTAGTGTGGTGTGTAAGGTGCAGTAAGCTGCGAGATAATTCCATTTTCTCTCAGATAATCCTGAAACTCATGGCTCAGATATTCACCACCACGATCTGATCGCAATGTCTTAATCATCTTGCCACGTTGTTTCTCTACTTCATTCCTAAACTCTTTGAATTTTTCAAAAGCTTCGGATTTATATCTCATTAGGTACGCGTACCCAAATCTCGATTTATCATCTGTAAAGGTAATGAAATAGGAGTATCCTCCTCTAGCCTCTATAGACAGTGGGCCACAAACATCAGAGTGAATGAGTTCTAATAACTCACTAGCCCTATGACTCTCAAGCCCTTTGGGCTTGTGACAAGTCATTTTCCCAGCTAGACAAGATTCACATTGTCCATAGGATTCCAAATCCATGGAATCTAGGTATCCATTTGCATGCATCCTAGACAATCTTGTTTCGTTTATGTGCTCTAGTATACATTGCCAAAGATAAGATTGATTATCTGTCCTAGGTCGTTTCACATCTACATTGAGCACTTCAGTTCCCATTTCCAAAACAAATAAGCCATTTATTAAAGAAGAAGTACCAAAAACAATATCATTCGAAATGATAGAAAATGTACCATTCCTAATAGTGAAAGCAAAACCATCTTGTTCTAAACAAGAAATAGAAATAATGTTTCTAGAAATGCTAGGAACAAAAAGACAATTATTCAAATACAATAAAAGGCCCGTAGGCAAAATGAGGTCGATATCTCCAACAGCATAAGCAGGAGCTCTTGCTCCATTACCAACGTGGAGGTCCACCTCGTTCTTCTCCAATCTTCTAGGGCTCCTAAGCACCTGCAAGGCATTGCAGATATGAGAACCACAACGTTATCCAATACCCATGAAGTCGGATTTGCACAAGAATAATTTATCTCAATCATGTAAATACCTGAGGTAGAAGCATCACCATGCTTCCTATCCTTCACACTCTTCAGGTAGTCTGGACAATTCCTCTTCCGATGGCCTTTCTTGCCACAATGGAAGCACTCAACATCGCTTTTGTCCTTAGATTCACTCTTACCCTTCTTTTTTCCTTTCTTCTTCTTGGGTTTGCATTTGGGTTTGAGGGAGTTTCCTTTTGCAGGCTCCTTGCCCTTACCCTTGGCCTTGCTAGGCCCACCAATCAGAGGAGGTTGTGTCTTATCCTTCTTGATAGACACTTCAGCAGTTGTTAACATACTCAACAACTCAGGCAAGCTCACAAGCATCCCATGCATATTATAATTCATAATGAATTGACTGAAGGAAGGTGGAAGTGAGGTGAGGACTAAGTCATTACTTAGCTCGGCATCCATCACGAAGCCTAGATTTCCTAGCTTCTCAATGAGCCCGATCATCGTAAGAACATGACTGCTCACAGACATGCTCTCAGACATCTTGCATGAGAACAATTCTCTAGAAGCCTCATACCTCTCATGCCTTCCTTTAATGTCATACAACTCCTTGATATGTAAGACAATAGAGGGAGCATCCATATGCTCATGCTGCTTTTGTAGTTCAGGCGACATGGATGCCAACATGATGCAGACAGTCAACATATTGTCATCCATGTGCTATTTATGAGCTTCAAAATCGAAATTCTCATAACTAGCTTCCCCTTCCTTAGGAGCTATGGGTAAATCAGCATCCAAGACATAAGATATTTTTTTAGCCCTAAGAACAATTCTTAAGTTCCGATACCAGTCCATAAAGTTTGAAGCTGGTCAGTTTGTTCGTATCGAGTATTGAGCGCAGTGACAGTGGATTAGTCATACTAAAAACTGAAAAAAAGTAAAGATAAATTAATTAATATATTGTCGTGTAATAAGAACAAATTATTAAAGACTTTAAATAATTCGCCGCTCCCATTATTTTATCTAAGTCAACGACCCTTAAACTTTGACTTAGGGTTGTTCTACTTTTAGATTTTACCTTAGTTGGATTATAAGAGTGCGATTAATTATTTTAACACTCGTCTGAGACCGCAACATTAAATTAAATAATGGGTTGATCTTTATCAACAATATCTCATACCTTCTCTTAACATTAGGTTGACAACTCCTTGTCACATAGTGGTGCATCTCATGCAACCAACCTAGCACTATTACCCTAAGCACATGAGCCCGGCTGAGCCTGCAACTCATGTTCTCAGTTAAGCACTAAACAACACCCTAAGTGTCTAACACTTCTAATACTACTCTTACTCAACGAAACAGTGGGTCCCAACTGAGTTGTGGAGCACCACTATTTAGAGGAGGTTTGAGTAATATTGGTGGTGGGAGGTAATCATGCGCTTAATAATTTATTCCTTTTAAGGGTTCCTTATATTTAGGGTTTTTTAAGTCTCATCAAACGCATATGTATTATTATCATGCTAGTCGTAACCTATGTCAAACATCTATCGGATTACACTAGTCGTAATTGGACGTGCATAATAATACAAACAAACGTGATTTGTCCAATTTCATGCATACTAGTCATTTTTAAAACATAAAAGTATACATCCGCGATACACCATCTCATGCATACAAGTCATTTTAAAAACATACAAGCATATAATTTTTTTTTATTTGAGACAGTCATGGTGCTCGCGCATTCTTCCATCTTGCTCCTTAGGCCACGACTCCTTTTCGTCTAAACGCCATTAGCCTAATTCTCTAATTACAAAATAATTAAAGAAACTCCAAAAACATCTTTAGAGGGACAAATGAATATACAAAATTTAAAATTCAAATTTACACCTGTAATTTAAAATTAAAAAAAAAAGTTGAAATTCAAATCCGGGCACCATGACTATCCCCTTCCAATTTGCACCTGAAAAGTCAGACAACTTGTTCGCACAAAATATCAAATATTACAAAACATGTTCATCCATACGTCTTAATATTTTAACAATTAAAATATCATTACAAGAATCATGATTCAAATTTTCTTAATTTTTCTCTTAATGGCCGAATTATATAACGATTAATATAATTCAAATTTTGATGACTATTTCTCAAAGAACACAAAATTAAACCACGCATGCAGACATCATACCTTGTATGGACGAATCATATATGCATATATATGATAAATTTTATCACAAAAATTTCATGCTATTCTCATGGAGCAATTCATAGAGAAAAATAAGAAAACAATCAAGGTACTCGAAGTACCCCTCATGGCTGAATCATCCCTTTCAAAAAGGTGTTTCTTTTCAAAACTTTCACAAAGAAAAAGAAACAAAACCATGAACACATATAGATATATGAACATAGCAATCACATTAACATGTTCATAAAATAAAAACTTTAACAATTTAAAGCATTGTAATTCAAAATTCATATGCTAAGATTTAAGCTTTAATTCTTTAAAGAACTTTTGACCGTAAAGAACAAGTTTTTACAAACAAAGTACCATCACCTGTCGATGGTAAAGCAACCGGGCTCTGATACCACTTGAAAGAAAATGGCCTTGAAGGTCGTAGGCATGTGAGGATGAAAACAAAATTTTTCAAAAGCGAAAACACACATACCAATCAAGATATATACTTTAGGACGTAATGATATACCTTGTTCGTGATTAAAACTCCAAGGTGATAAATGTGAGGTTTAAAAGAGTTCAAACCCTCTAATGTTGATCCACACCACCCTACGTCAAGATGCAAGAACCCTTCTTGAAAAGCCACCAATTAAACACCACAAATAAGGCTGGCTAGGCGTTCAATAGATGAAGGAGGAGGCAAGGTTAATGTGTTTAGATGAGTGAAATTTTCAGCTTAAAACTTCACAAAAGTGGCGCATGGAATTGATGAGAAGTAGCTAGGATATTCTTCAAAACTCTCTTAAGAAAAACCTAACAAAAGGATGACCAAAGGAGATGAGAGAGTCTAAGCATTCAAGTCATATTTTTCACTTAAAAATCTAATCAAAGTGGCGCACACCAAGGGAGAAAAAGGTGGAGTTGTTGCAATTCAAATTTTCCCAACAACCTATCTTTTAATCCTCATGAGACTAGGTCTAAACCTTGTCAAAATTCTGACCTAATGACATCATATGGCCAGCCATATGGTGCGCCCCTTTGGTCCACAATGCAGTCCAAATATATTGAGTAGTTGCATTCAAATTTGAACCAACTTACTCACTTATTCTCTCAACCAACCAAATCTGATTTGGAGCTTATTTGGTTGACTAAATGACACTCATAACAACCCAAATCAGCGCCCCAAACAACCTTGGATGATGCTCAAATATCTCCTCTTGATACTAGGGATTTGTTCCAACAAGATCTTATCTTATCCTTTTGTTATGAAACAACTTTTCATAGCCAATTCAAATTCAAATTCAAACATTTAAATTCAAACGTTCAAACATTTAAATTCAAAATTCAAATTCAAAATTTAAATTCTAAATTTAAATATTTGATAATTAATTTAACTAATTAAATTAATTAATAATGTCTTGGACCATCCAAGCCCATTACAATTACCATGTGCCCTTTCCCTCTTAGGTGGGCTTCCAAACTTCTTCTTGGGCTAACAACCTTTATTAGGCCCAATACCTTTAATGCTATATCATTAAGACAATAAGGTGTTAGTGTGTGACTCATTAGGCCCAACATAGCCACTGACATAAATGGGTTTGGGCCCAACAAGCCCACAACCCATTTAATGACAACACAGAGCACTAGCAATGCTTTGTTGCCCCAGAGCTAGTTAGGTTAATGACATGATCATCCTATTACATATATTTGGTTACCGTATGTATTTTCTTTCGTCTCGGTTACCTTCCCTTTAAACCTATGGTGAGGAAATATATCAACCCTTGCGGTTTAGGGTAAGCTTTAATTCGAAATAGGGAATCTTCAATTTACTAACTCTAAAGGCAGATCATCTTATGATCTCTTTTACTATGCATAGATTCCCGAGTCCTGTAAATGTCATCCCGATTTCTCCGATTTACAGATACCCTAATCCCTCACAGAGATTTGACGAATTCCTTCAGCTTATCACCCTAGGCATGTGCTCTTTCAGGACATGCCCAAAAGTATACATATGAGTCTCCATGTTTCAGGCAGACGAGGTATACAATTAAAGCATGTCTTCCAGAGCACAGTCTAGGTGAAAACTTCTGGTCTAAGGAAAGACATACCCAAATATTAAGAGACTGCTCTAATGATACTATTTGTGAGATTTCCTCATAGAGTCTCTTTGTGGTCTGTTCAGTGCGAGCTATACCCTTATAGGTCCACCCACGACTTTAGATAAAACATCTTCATATCTGTAGCTCATGAAGTCTTTACCTTCTATCCGAATACAAGTAGATAAGTCGTGCTAGTCTTACCCGAGATTACTGATCCCCATTCTCAGTGTCTCTAGACTAGGAACATAAAATTAGGAATAAACATCTGGTATCCTTGAATCTTCATGATCGTGATCTCATCACAGATACTCAAGAGATACCTATTCTATTCCAAAGGGGTTTATCCAGTTACTCATATAATATTAATAATATCGAGACAAAATATGAAACAGGATAAATAGTGCTTATATTTATTTGTGACAAAATAAAAGGTCCACATATGTCCTAATCTAATCAAAACATCCATATACTAACATGCACGTGGTATAACCGGATGATGTGGAAGTTCGGGAGAACTTGAAAACTCCCGTCAGACCACTTAAGCTTCTCGATCGCGGCGAGAAGTAGTTGAGGAGCAAGATCATTCCGATGGTCAAAGTGAAATGGACCGGAAGAACTCCTGAGGAGTGCACTTGGGAGCGAGAGGACGAGCTTCTCCGGCAGTATCCCGACTTCCGAGACAGGTATATTTCTGATTTTGAAGACAAAATCCTTAAAAAGGTGGGGGAATGTATGGATCTGCACCGTTAATTAAGGAAATTAATAAACTAAATATGAGAATTAGGAAATAATTCCATAATTGACCCTAATAATTATAATAAGGCATAAATAATATTGGTAAATGATTAATAATGCTGAAAGTCGCTTTTCTAACGAAAAGTGCAGATACCGGTTTTGCTACTCGGTATAAATGCGTACCGATGAAGTACCCCAGAAAATGATAATAAGTGTGGGAATATTCCTACAATAATATGTAGGACATGTAGAACAAGTTTCAAGTCAAAATAATGAGAACTGGTGCCAGAACTAATACTGGCTATCAAAAAGCGCGTACCGGAAAGGTGCTGCAAAAAATAAAATAAAAATATGACAAATCTTAGAAAAATGAGTAGATTCAGAATCTTAAGTTTGGGATTAAAATTCTAAGTGTAGCTATTAGTGCTAATACTGTGTGTTTTAACTTAAACCGCCTATATATATTCATTTTTGCACAAAACCCTAGGCTTATTTCAGTTGCTGCATGAACCTTGGAGGCTGACCAACTCCTCTTACTGTTCCATTTCCTTCCCTTCCCCATTTCTTGAGCCAAGGAGCCATTTCCTTTATGAAATCTTCTCTTAAACACTTGGTGTGAGTGAGAGTTACCATTGGGAGTGTGTTGCTGACCTTGTTGCTGAGTTTGGGTTTCAATTTTGAGGGGTTTAGAGGGCTGTTTTCTTGATCTTTGTTGAGGGAGCTCTTATTCTAGTATTGTGAGCTCCAAGGAGTGATCTTTGGGGTGAAAGAACCTCTCTTGATCATCATTTTCGTGGGTTCTGTCTAGCTTGACGTTGATAGCAGCAAGTGAGCTCATATAGCACTTGTGGTTCTGTTTTGAAGCCTTTGGGTAAGCACCATTGTAAGAACCCGCACAGTTAATTAAGGAAATTAATTAATTAATTATGTGAAAGTAGGAATTAATTCCATAATTGACCCTAATAATTATAGTAAGTGGGTAATAATGCTGAAAGTCGCTTTTCTGACGAAAAGTGCAGATACCGGTTCTGTTCCACGGTGTAAGTGCGTACTGAGGAAGTATCCTGGAAAATTATAATAAGTGCATGAATAATTCCTAGAATAATATGTATGACGTGTAAAACGAGTTTCAAGTTAAAATAATGAGAACTGGTGCCAGAAACTGATACTGGCTATGAAAAGCGCGTACCGGAAAGGTGCTCCGAAAAATATTATAAAAATATGATAATTCTTGTAAAATTGAGTAGGTTAAGAATCCTGAGTTTGGGATTAAAATGCTAAGCGTAGCAATTAAAGTTAATATTGTGTGTTTAATTCATAAGTGGCCTATATAAGGCCATGGCATATGATCCTAGGTCATTTTTATGACTTGCTACATGAGAAATTCTGAGTTACAACCATCCACCTTGCCACCACCTCTTGTGAGCCAAGTTATCACCTTTCTTCTTGATTTCTTCTTCTAAAGACTTGGTGTGAGTGAGAATCATCATTGGGAGTGAGTTGTGACCTTGTTGTGGAGTGGAGTTTCTGTTTTAAAGGGGTTCTTTGGGCTGTGTTCTGAGTTTCCTTGGTTGGAGTCTTGTTCTTGGCTTTTGAAGCTTCAAGAAGCTTCCTCTGTGTAGAAAGGGCCAAGCTTTGGTTGGCATTTTCGTTTCCTTTGCAAGTCAGATTGTAAGAGTGGAAGTGTGAGCTCCAAGAGCATCTTCTTGCTCTGTTTTGAGCTTGGGTAAGTGTCACCAACCTTGATCATGAGTTTAATGGGTTAAAGTTGATGTCTTGGTATGTTTAATGAGTTAAACAAGTAACCAACTGTTGTATGAACCTAAAACAGAATATAAATGCATGCTTTGATGTTTTAAAGTGTTAAAAATGTTACCTTGGATGGATATCTTCGCGAATGCAGAAGCTGCTGTCTGTCGCGAAATATCCGGATATGTGTATCCGGATATTGATATCCGGATGTTGATATCCAGATATGGGGTCCTTTGATATCCGAATATGGATATCCGGATATGCATATCCAGATATGTCCCCGACAAATATTCGGATATTCTAGGATTTCGGAGAACAGTAGCTGCACTGTTCATGCAGTTGTCTATTGGGGGTTTGTGGACCCTAGATTGACGAAGTTGAACTTCTGTAATAATTGAACTAAGTCAGAATCAAGTGATTAAGGGCTTGTTGCTTTGTGTGAAGCCTTAAGACGTAAAACGTAAAGTAAAGGCGTTGTCTTTATGATGTATGCTTGTAGAGTATGTTTGTTGATATATTACTGGTCCATAATAGATTGTGATACTGCTGTGTTTGGGCTTTGAGTTTGTGTGGACTCTTGACATTGGATTGTTAGCTTGCAAGGTAAGCTTTCGTGTCCTCGGTTTAGCCATTGTTGGTTCCACCATTTTCCATGGGGAGATGGTTGTATGCTTGATGTGTTTTCATGTACTGTTTTATTGAAATGCTATGGAGCTGTTAAGTGCAATTGCTTATGATATGTATGTAGTGTTACGCCTACAGGAGGCCAGGGGCGATCCTGTGGGCAGGTGCAGAGAATGGCTAGTACCGTGTGGGTTTATGGATTCCTACACTTCTTTGATCAGTAGAATAGTTAACACATATGTCATGATTATATGCTGCATTGCACTATTTTGGAAATTATATTGTTAAACTTCTTTTGAACTTATATTGCACATGTAAGTGAGCTTGGGGTGGAAGATCCTTGAGGACCCCTTGTCTTACTGAGATTTCTTGTTTAGAGATCTCACCCCACGTTTGGGGACACTTATTTCAGGTTCAGGTAATTTGGGGGCTGATGCCTCTGGCGGCAGGAGGCCGGAGCTGAGTTAGATTATGTTGTTATCATGTTATTATGTTGTATGCTGACATAATGTGGACTTGGTTGCTGTTTATGTTCCCTGTCATTTATGATTATTGAGTTGAGACTGCTGTTGGGCTTGTGCCTTATTTGGTGAGCATGAGGTTTGTCCATGCCACTTTGATTTCTGTTTGGTTTAAGTTTATCTGTGTTGTATAAACTACTAGATGGTCCGACCTATGTGTTGTAGTTCTGTGACTAGAGACATATTTATGATATTAATTATTGAGGTATTTCAGTTAGCTGTCTTTTGCAATATTCATACAGGCAATGTTTTTAGGAAAATGGTTAAGTAATCAACTTGGCTAAGTATAATGACGTCATAATTGAAAAGAAAAAGATATTCCGCTGTTTTAAATTAAGCGTGGCTTAATACGATGACATGTTAACAAACCGGGTTAACACGGGGTGTTACATTTTATGGTATCAGAGCAAAGGTTCTAGGGAAAAGCCTGTTTGTATTGCAATAACTTAGGATGTTGTGTTGTGTCTTGTCTTGTGTGGTTGCTCTGTTGGGTTATTATTATGATGATACATATGTGATCACATTGCGTGGGCCTGATCAACTCATAATTTGTGTAACTCGTGCACAGTCATCCAGGAGAACACGTGAGACTGCTGAGCATCTACTCGATCCTATCCTGACTGCATTGGCTGAGATGCAGGCGGCTAGATTAGCCGACCAGGAGGCCACTAGATTGGCCAACGTGGCAATGATGGACGCCATTCGTAAGGCGAACCGAAAAGTCGCAGAGGATGTTCGCGAGGCAAATCAGAGAACCACCGAGGATGTCCTTGAGGCGAACAGGATGGCGAACATGACGATGATGAGAGTCATGTTGGAAGAGACGAGGGCTGGTCCTGCTGTTGATCAGTTCCCTCCGCCACCACCTCCACCGCCACCGCCGCTGCCACCTCCACCTAGTCTGCAGGAGGAGAGCTAGAGCCATGTTGGTGGTACTGGTCACCTTTTTGGGGCGATGGAAACCTTTGTTAGGCCTGCGGAAGACCGTGATGTTATTGATCGCCGGCTGAATGCCTTCCGAAAGCACAAGCCACCTTCCTTCGACGGGTCACTTGATCCCATTGTTGTTGCTAGATGTCTGCATGCATTGGATAAAATCTTTTGGGTCATGCAGTGTACTGATCTGCAGAAGCTGATGTTCGCCATATACATGCTGGAGGGCGATGAACACGAGTTAGAGGTGGCAATACGTGTCAACCCAACACGACCCGCGGTCGACACGTACAAAACTTGACACGACACGGACACGACACGTTTTGTAAATGGGTCAAAAAACACGAACCCGGACACGGCCCGCTGCGGGTCACGGGTCGACACGACACGACCCGCAAAATTTGAAATTTTAAAAAAACATGATTTTTTGAAATTAAATGCAATAAAAAAATCAAAAATAAACTAGCTTCTGATTTATGAGATTTTTTGTTCCTTCTATGTAAATGACACAAATATTCTCAATAACTATATTCTCTTATTATCTATTTGTTGTTACACAAATATGCACATAAAGTAAAAAATAATAATAATAATAATAACATACATAATAAACCAAAATCAAATAAAAAAGATAAAAAAAACATGATGAGTTCAATTTCATGAATTGTCATCTACCTAAAAAAACATCAACATAAACAAGTTCATGGCTAGTGCAAAGTACAAACTCATCAAAATAAAATTATACAATAAATATTCTAAATTAAACGCAAATTCCATTAAACACTAATTTATGAATCAAGTTCATTTTAGGGTTCCTCCACCATCAAGTCCTCAGTTAAATCAGTTAAATCTTCCACAGGTACAATTTCACCATCTATTATAAAACAAGTAATAAAAAAAATTAGAGCAAAAAATTATATAGCCAAAAATATTTCCTCACAAAAGCTGCTGGTGAGTCTACCAAAGTATCTTTGTTCACTAGCCAAATCTCTGATATTGAGGCCAAGAAATATCCAACAGATATCCTCTGCATACCATACAAGGAAATTATGTATCAATTGAAAACACATTTATAAAACTAAAGCAAAAGGAAATTTCTAGTTTCTTAATTGTCATTTTTTTCTCGGTCATGATTCTTATCCATAACAGAACAACCAATTTCAATGACTATTTTTTTTTTTAATAAAACAATTTCTATGAAAAAAATGACTCTTGTACTTACTGCAAATCAGCAACCACCCTTAAGTTAAAGCTTATTAGCGAGAAACTTCGCTAGTTGTAGCTACCTGAAGTACACCAAACCAGCGAATCTTGATCAAATCAACTCCATACGTTAAATTTCCACGCCCATGGAAATACCCACCTATGTATGTTTCAGAACACAATCATTTTATTGGGTATAAATTGTACAACAATACAATTTCTCTAAAATGCAAAACACAATCATTTATTTTAATCAATGCTAGAGCCTCTCAAGTTCACTTCTTTAGCTTAAGAACAGACATGGGCCATGAAGTCAAGGTAAAGCTTCAAACCTTTCAAAATATTTCTGAAGAGAAAAGGAACCGAAGAAATAGCACTCCTCTCCACTTGACGTAGTCCCTGTCTGACCAAACAGGGGGAAAAGATTAGTGCAAAAGAAGAAGAAGAAGAAGAAGAAGAGAGGAACGACGAGTAGTGTCTGATCAAAGAGAAGAATAAGTTATAGAACAAGAGAAAAGGAAACTCACAGATGAAAGAAGAAGAACTTACCAGTAGAAGAAGAGAGGAACCGCGAAGAAAGAGAGAGGAAGAGAGGAACGCCTGTGAGGGGGAGAGAAAGAGAGGAACAGCGGATGATGGTTTGTAATTTTGGAATGGAATGACTAAATGTCTAAACCTAATAATTAAGGAAATTAATTAATTAATTATGTGAAAGTAGGAATTAATTCCATAATTGACCCTAATAATTATAGTAAGTGGGTAATAATGCTGAAAGTCGCTTTTCTCACGAAAAGTGCAGATACCGGTTCTGCTAGTCAGTATAAATGCGTACTGAAAAAGTATCCCAAAAAATTATAATAAGTGCATGATAATTCCTAGAATAATATATAGGACGTGTAAAACGAGTTTCAAGTTAAAATAATGAGAACTGGTGCCAGAAACTGATACTGGCTATGAAAAGCGCGTACCGGAAAGGTACTCCGAAAAATATTATAAAAATATGACAATTCTTGTAAAATTGAGTAGGTTAAGAATCCCGAGTTTGGGATTAAAATGCTAAGCGTAGCAATTAAAGTTAATATTGTGTGTTTAATTCATAAGTGGCCTATATAAGGCCATGACACATGATCCTAGGTCATTTTTATGACTTGCTACGTGAGAAATTCTGAGTTACAACCAGCCACCTTGCCACCACCTCTCCTCCAGCTCTTGTGAGCCAAGTTGTCACCTTTCTTCTTTATTTCTTCTTCTAAAGACTTGGTGTGAGTGAGAATCATCATGGGGAGTGAGTTGTGACCTTGTTGTGGAGTGGAGTTTCTGTTTTAAAGGGGTTCTTTGGGCTGTGTTCTGAGTTTCCTTGGTTGGAGTCTTGTTCTTGGCTTTTGAAGCTTCAAGAAGCTTTGATACCGTCCGGCAAGTGTACCGATCGTTCAAGTAATAAAGTGATAAGTAAGTTATCGTCTCCACAGGGATTGTGAGCGAATATCTTATAAACGTCCTTTCAAGATATAAAACCCAAGTGATTTGAAGAACAATAGAAATTAAAGACAAAGACGTATTTTTGTATTTTAAAAATAAAAGAATGATGCAAAATGATTTGGATAAAAATATGAGAAATATTGTAGCTAGAGCGCACTCACCTTATGATCCCCACTTCTTACTTTGGATTGATTCACAATATTTATTCATATAATTACTCGGATAAATTATTATCTAAAAATATTTATTAGTTAACCCTCAATTCCTTGCAAGGTTAACCCTTTAATCCCCAATTGGAACCCCAATTCCTTGCAATGTTCCTCATGGTATTAAGCAATGAACGCAATAATTTAAGCATCCGCAATTAAATACACATATATTCCTTGCATGCATACCAATTGTTGTCCTACCCCCTTTCAAGATGAAAACCCCAATATTCCTATCTAGGGTTCTAACCCTCAAACTATTCCCAACTATCAGATTGATAAGTTCTAATAAAGAGATTAGGAAATACGCACAAGGTAGAGACAAAGATAATTATACAAATGAATAAAACTAAATCAATCCATCGTAACAAGGGTTCACATAGGGCTCGTGACCCTAACTACAATAAAAGAAAACTAGCCAAGCATAATTATGGCTAAAACTAATCCAATATTCAAAAGCATAAAATTACAGAGAAAAGAGAAGAAGAAGAACTGTAGAAGAATCCTCCTGAGCTCTGTCGTCGGTCTCCTTCTGAAGAAATAGGTCGGAATCCCTAATTCTGTAAAAAGGATCCTATTTATAGGACTCATTTCCTTCTTCCAAAAATACCCCCGCGGAAAGACGGTGTTATTTTCTCGCAACCCGGCGCCAGTTGGCGCCGGGTTGGCGCAAATACACGCGGAGTTGCTGCCTCGAATACCAAAAGTCAGAACCGGTTCTTGATGACATGGCGCCAGTTGGCGCCATCCTTCACCTTTTTGGGCGCCACTTGGCGCCATCTTCCTTGACTTGGGCGCCTAGTGGCGCCATCTTCTTGCAATTGGGCGCCTAGTAGCGCCATGCACAAGGCTCCGCTGTAGTTTCCGTGATCTGGCGCGAGTCTGCGCCAATTCGGTGCCAGTCCGCGCCATTTCTCTTGTATTTGGCCTACGCAGCACCCGGGTGAAATTTCCTAAGTGTGGAGTCGCGTCAACAGGCTTTTTGTAATTTGTAATTTTCACTCCTCTTTTCCTGTAAAAACACAACCAAAAGATAAATATTATTGATATAGAAAGAATCAATATAAATAGCAAATATGCATTTAAATTGCTCTCTTATGACCCAATTCTTATCAATTTTAACATGGAAAAACCACACTTGCCAGAGGCACATCAAATCATTCCCAGATTTAAACGTTGATGTCCCCAACAATGTACAAGACTCAATCCAGGAAACAATCAATTATTCCAACACAATATCACACAGACAATCAAGAGATCACTATGCTAAGCATGACTGAATCAATGCAAAGAACTCCTAACAATGCCTTCTATTCTCATGAAAATGTCATAGTCTAACTTGAACACCCCTCACCAAGATAATTATATAACGCTCGGCACTCAAGTGTTTAAAGGAGTAACAATCACTCAATCCATCACAGCAATAGCATTACCATAAGCTTGATCATATTCTCAAGTTCCTAAAGATGAGGAACATTAACACATGCATAATTGATCAAAAGGACTTCACAGGTTGTAACTTGGCCGGGTTTAATGGGTAGGAATATATGGAAAGTAGCTCAAACAACACTGAGATTGAAAACTGATATTATTTCATTTTTAACACCTTCAACTCAATGATTTTTCTCCACTAACATTCCCACAGAATTTCGGGAATTAATTCCTTTCAACCACCTTTTCTTTACATTCACCCTTTTTCTTTCTTTTTCAAAACTTTTTGTTTTAAGGGCACAGATGAAATTTTACCTCCCCTAATTATTTGACCTCTGTGGAGCTTACCTCAATTTATTTGTTTTCTTTTCAACATTCAGTAATTCAATCTCAATCAAGGTAAGTCATATGGATATAGGCTAAGCCATCAATTAGGCCACAGGTCATTTAACAACAAATAAGTTCAGGCTCAAGGGGGCTAACAATGGAAAAATTCATTCAGGTGGATTATTTTTGGCCAATAGCTAACAAGAACAAAATGCCTTTATCATATCAATCAATACATGCATAACAGAGAAACAGAGCAAGTTCTAGAATACTATCACAGTGAGGTCTCTCAGAATAAAATAAGTGTTTAAGCACAAAACCTCACCAGCTATGATGTTAAGCTAGATCTCTAAAAGAACATCAGGCATCATTAATCATTCAAGCACAAAATTCAGACAAACGAGCAATCATGAAATCTACTCATGCCAATACAATATTATGCCAGAAGTACATACAAAACATGATTCCTAGGATGAATCAGGCAAATTAACTAGGGAAAACATATCTAAACCTGGGACTTGCTCAGAAATTTTTTTTTTTTTTTTTATAATATATAGCACACAAAATACTATAAAAATAACTAAGAAAATTAAAAGAGTTATAATATCTCCCCTGATAGAAGCATTGCAGCAGTTCTAAGGTGCCAGCCTACCATTCCCAGATTTAGAGAATTGCTGTCCTCAGCAATAATTAAACCACAAGAAGAAGAAAAACCTGCACAATAGAACAAACAGTGGCATATAGAAGAAAGTATAATGCGCACATTAAAACATCAGAGAAAGGTATACTAACACAAAGTAACTAAAAAGAAAAATGATAAACAGAAAAATAAACTAATATACAAGATCTCCATCAGCAAGGAGATAAACTCAACCCTCCATGTCATCCCCCTCAGCAGCGTGGGATGACTCAGCAAATGGAAGGTCCGGTGGTACTGGTTGCCTTGGTGTATGAGACCACCATTCCCAGATTTGCTCCAAACCATGGAGCCATGTTAAGAACTCTTTGAAATTTTTATTTTTCCGAGAGATAGAGTCTCGGTGTCTCTTGTCAAACTTCAGCTCTTGATGTCACTTCCAACTTGTATCAAAGAGTTTCACTACCTCCTTTCTTAATACCTTCTTCATTATAGGATGACGCCTCCTTTTGGATTTCCTCCCATGTTTGTCATCATCCTCATTGGGGATTTTGTTGGTATTGGAAGAGAGATTTTTATTTTTCAATTCAGTTTCCTCTTCCTTCAATGCTTCAATCACCGCCTCCTTATTAGTCAAGAAGACATTTTTCTGAGGTTGAGGAAGCTCCTCCAATTCCACCTTTATGGCACCATCTTCCTTGGCATCATCCGTTGCACTTTGTTTTTCTTTTACTTCAAGGCTAAAACAATCATCTTTGTGAGAAGACTGTTTTAGAGAATCAAAGACATTGATGGTAACGGTCTCATCATTCATTCTTAGCTCAAGCTTCCCCTTTTCAACATCAATTAGTGCCCGAGCAGTGGCCAAGAAAGGTATACCCAACAAAAGAGGCATTTCAGCTCCCCCTTCCATATCCAACACTACAAAATCAGCAGGAAAGATGAACTTGTCCACCTTCACAAGAACATCTTCAATAATACCACTAGGCTTCCTCAAAGACTTATCAGCAAGTTGAAGAGATGCTAAAGTAGGCTTCAACTCGGTGATCCCCAAGGAATTACAAATAGAAAGGGGCATCAAATTAACGCTAGCCCCTAGATCACATAATGCTCTGCCAATTTTTTTATTACCAATTTCAACAGAAATATTGAAGCTCCCTGGATCATGACGCTTAGGTGGGAACTTCTTTGTAATAATAGCACTACACTCCTCAGTGAGTGTCACCGTTTGGCATTCTTGCAACTTGTGCTTTCTTGACAACAAATCCTTCATGAACTTGGCATAATTTGGCATGCTAGTCAAGGCTTCAGCAAAAAGGATATTGATATGCAATTTCTTGAATATATCAAGAAACCTTCCATATTGTTGCTTCTGATCCTCCTTCTTGAATCTGTCAGGATAAGGTGCCATGGCTCTCACATATTCAGGACTCAACTCAAACTTCTTCTTTTCAACTGGCTTCTCCACCTCAGCAAGTTTTTTAATTTCTTTTTCTGGCTCCTTAACCTCCTTTAGCTTCTTTTCAGCTTCCATATTTATTCTCGGCTTTTCTGGAGCTGCTACCACTTTTCCACTTCTAGTTGTGATAAACATACAATCCTCCTTGGGATTTGTAACTGTGTTACTAGGAAAAGTACCTAGAATTCTTTCTGAAACTTGCTTTGCCAATTGGCCTATCTGATTCCCCAGGTTCTTTATGGAAGCATTTGTATTTTTGTAGTTGGCTCTAGTCTCCTCCATAAAGGTATTAGTGGTCTGAGCCATCTCATTAGAAGTCTTGGCCATTTATGCAAAGTCTTTTTCCCACTCAGCAGGCTCTCGTTGTTGACTCTGTGAAGGCTGATTATAAGTATTAGATTTGAAATCCATGCCAACTTCCTGAGCTCTCCGCTGAAAATTGTTACCACCACCAGAAAAATTATGATTTCTCTGAAGATTTGGTTGCTGAGGGCGCTGGTCATACCATATACCATTCACCTGCATTTGTTGAGGTGAATCAGAAGAAGCAAGAGATGGACATTCATTAGGAGCATGACTGTCCATACAGTAGTCACAGACAAAGGCAACAGACTGAGCTTGAACTCCCGCGATCTGCATCTTGTCAAGCCTGGAAGTCAAACTAGCCATTTGTTGAGCTAGCAATTTATTTTCAGCCAGAACTGACTCATTACCTTCTAGATGAAGGCTACCTTTCTTAGACTTTGAAGATACCCCTTGATTTTCATTCCTGGCCATCCTCTCTATCAGCTCCAGAGTTTCATTCGCCCTCATGGTTTTAATAGTACCACCAGCTGCACCATTCAAAACCATTCTATCTTCAGGTGTGATGCCATTGAAAAATATTCTGACTTGATTACCAGCAGTCAAATTATAATGAGGGCACCTCCTCATCAAGTCCTTGAACCTGTTCTAGGCTGCACACAATGTTTTACCCTCAGTTTGAGTGAAGTTGGTGATATCATTCACCATTTGATTGTATATCTCCATGGAAAAGAACTCTGCAAAGAACTTTGTAGACAAATCCTCCCATGTAGCAATGCTCCGTGCAGGCTGCCTCTCCAGCCAGCTAAGTGCTTCTCCCTTTACAGCAAAAGGGAATAATCTCAACCGGATAGCATCATCAGACACCCGAGGGTGCTTGGTTGAGTCACATATCATTAAGAACCGGTCTATGAACCTTTGAGGATCCTCATGCTCATCTCCTCCAAATTGAACTCTCTCCACCAACTGAATTATGGAAGACTTCAACTCCCAATTATTGTCAGCAATATTCAGTTGGACAATACTTGAATTAGGCCTGTTGGAGGCTGGAGTGAGGATGGTATCCATAAGTGGATTTTCAGCTTCATTATTCGCTACCATGGTTGGGATTTCAGGGGCTTCTTCAGATTGAGCACTTGGCACTTTTGATTTCTTCTGAGCAAGTCTCCCGTTTCGCCTTTCAAACCTTGTAATTTCAGGATCAAATAACAATTCTGTAGGATCAACTTTGCCTCGCATAAAACTTCAAGAGAAGATTAGTAGCAATGTTCAAAACAATTTGAAACAAGAACAGAAGAAAATAAAATAAAATAATCACAAAAAGAAAGAAAAATCTTGAAATTCAAGATTATAAGATATAAGAAATCACAATCCCCGGCAACGACGCCAAAAACTTGATACCGTCCGGCAAGTGTACCGATGTTCAAGTAATAAAGTGATAAGTAAGTTATCGTCTCCACAGGGATTGTGAGCGAATATCTTATAAACGTCCTTTCAAGATATAAAACCCAAGTGATTTGAAGAACAATAGAAATTAAAGACAAAGACGTATTTTTGTATTTTAAAAATAAAAGAATGATGCAAAATGATTTGGATAAAAATATGAGAAATATTGTAGCTAGAGCGCACTCACCTTATGATCCCCACTTCTTACTTTGGATTGATTCACAATATTTATTCATATAATTACTCGGATAAATTATTATCTAAAAATATTTATTAGTTAACCCTCAATTCCTTGCAAGGTTAACCCTTTAATCCCCAATTGGAACCCCAATTCCGTGCAATGTTCCTCATGGTATTAAGCAATGAACGCAATAATTTAAGCATCCGCAATTAAATACACATCTATTCCTTACATGCATACCAATTGTTGTCCTACCCCATTTCAAGATGAAAACCCCAATATTCCTATCTAGGGTTCTAACCCTCAAACTATTCCCAACTATCAGATTGATAAGTTCTAATAAAGAGATTAGGAAATACGCACAAGGTAGAGACAAAGATAATTATACAAATGAATAAAACTAAATCAATCCATCGTAACAAGGATTCACATAGGGCTCGTGACCCTAACTACAATAAAAGAAAACTAGCCAAGCATAATCAAAAAACATAAAATTACAGAGAAAAGAGAAGAAGAAGAACTGTAGAAGAATCCTCCTGAGCTCTGTCGTCGGTCTCCTTCTGAAGAAATAGGTCGGAATCCCTAATTCTGTAAAAAGGATCCTATTTATAGGACTCATTTCCTTCTTCCAAAAATACCCCCACGGAAAGACGGTGTTATTTTCTCGCAACCCAGCGCCAGTTGGCGCCGGGTTGGCGCAAATACACGCGGAGTTGCTGCCTCGAATACCAAAAGTCAGAACTGGTTCTTGATGACATGGCGCCAGTTGGCGCCATCCTTCACCTTTTTTGGCGCCATCTTCCTTGACTTGGGCGCTAGTGGCGCCATCTTCTTGCAATTAGGCGCCTAGTGGCGCCATGCACAAGGCTCCGCTGTAGTTTCCGTGATCTGGCGCGAGTCTGCGCCAATTCGGTGCCAGTCCGTGCCATTTCTCTGGTATTTGGCCTGCGCAGCACCCGGGTGAAATTTCCTAAGTGTGGAGTCGCGTCAACAGGCTTTTTGTAATTTGTAATTTTCACTCCTCTTTTCCTGTAAAAACACAACCAAAAGATAAATATTATTGATATAGAAAGAATCAATATAAATAGCAAATATGCATTTAAATTGCTCTTTTATGACCCAATTCTTATCAATTTTAACATGGAAAAACCACACTTGCCAGAGGCACATCAAGCTTCCTTTGTGCAGAAAGGGCCAAACTTTGGTTGGCATTTTCGTTTCCTTTGCAAGTCAGATTGTAAGAGTGGAAGTGTGAGCTCCAAGAGCACCTTCTTGCTCTGTTTTGAGCTTGGGTAAGTGTCACCAACCTTGATCATGAGTTTAATGGGTTAAAGTTGATGTCTTGGTATGTTTAATGAGTTATACAAGTAACCAACTGTTGTATGAACCTAAAACAGAATATAAATGCATGCTTTGACGTTTTAAAGTGTTAAAAATGGTACCTTGGATGGATATCTTCGCGAATGCAGAAGCTGCTGTTTGTCATGAAATATCCGGATATGTGTATCCGAATATTGATATCCGAATATGATATCCGGATGTGCATATCCGGATATGGGGTCCTTTGATATCCGGATATTGATATCCGGATATGTCCCCGATAAATATCCGGATATGTCCCCGATAAATATCCGGATAATCTGGGATTTCGGAGAACAGTAGCTGCACTGTTCATGCAGTAGGCTATTGGGGGTTTGTGGACCCTAGATTGATGAAGTTGAACTTCTGTAATAATTGAACTAAGTCAGAATCAAGTGATTAAGGGCTTGTTGCTTTGTGTGAAGCCTTAAGACGTAAAACGTAAAGTAAAGGCGTTGTCTTTATGATGTATGCTTGTAGAGTATGTTTGTTGATATATTACTGGTCCATAATAGATTGTGATACTGCTGTGTTTGGGCTTTGAGTTTGTGTGGACTCTTGACATTGGATTGTTAGCTTGCAAGGTAAGCTTTCGTGTCCTCGGTTTAGCCATTGTTGGTTCCACCATTTTCCATGGGGAGATGGTTGTATGCTTGATGTGTTTTCATGTACTGTTTTATTGAAATGCTATGGAGCTGTTAAGTGCAATTGCTTATAATATGTATGTAGTGTTACGCCTACAGGAGGCCAGGGGAGATCCATTGGGCGGGTGCAGCGAATGTCTAGTACTGTGTGGGTTTATGGATTCCTGCACTTCTCTGATTAGTAGAATAGTTAACACACATGTCATGATTATATGTTGCATTGCACTATTTTGGAAATTATATTGTTAAACTGCTTTTGAACTTACTGAGATTTCTTTTTTAGAGATCTCACCCCACGTTTGGAGACGCTTATTTCAGGTTCAGGTAATTTGGGGGCTGATGCCTCTAGCGGTAGGAGGCCGGAGCTGAGTTAGATTATGTTGTTATCATGTTATTATGTTGTATGCTGACATGATGTGGACTTGGTTGCTGTTTATGTTCCCTGTCATTTATGATTATTAAGTCGAGACTGTTGTTGGGCTTGTGCCTTATTTGGTGAGCATGGGGTTTGTCCATGCCACTTTGATTTCTGTTTGGTTTAAGTTTATCTGTGTTGTATAAACTACTAGATGGTCTGGCCTACGTGTTGTAGTTCCGTGACTAGAGACATATTTATGATATTAATTAATGAGGTATTCCAGTTAGCTGTCTTTTGCAATATTCATACAGGCGATGTTTTTAGGAAAATGGTTAAGTAATCAACTTGGCTAAGTATAATGACGTCATAATTGAAAAGAAAAAGATATTCCGCAGTTTTAAATTAAGCGTGCCTTAATACGATGTCATTTTAACAAACCGGGTTAACACGAGGTGTTATAACCATCACTTTGATCATGAGTTTTAATGGATAAAAGAGATGTCTTGGCATGTAAAATGGTAGGGTTAATTAGTTAACTTGATCACTGAACCTAAAAGCCTGTAAAAATGCATGCTTGGACGTATTAATGGGTTAAAAACCCAACCTTGAAGTGATATCATCGCGAAAATGCAGAACTACATTCTGTCGCGAAATATCTGGATATGATATCCGGATATTGATATCCGGATATGGGTCTTGAGATATCCGAATATGGATATCCGTATATGGTATCCAGATATGCATATCCGGATAGGATATCCGGATATGGCCTCGACAAATATTCAGATATTCTGGGTTTTCGTGAACAGTAGCGGTACTGTTCATACAGAAGGCTGAGTTTGGGTTTGTGGACCCTAGATTAATGAAGTTGAACTTCTGTAATAATTAAACTAAGTGAGAATCAAGTGATTAAGGGCTTGTGGTTTTTTGAGAAGCCTAAAGACATGAAACGTAAGGAAAGGCGTTGTCTTTTTGTCGTTTGCTTGTAGAGTTTGAATATTAATGTTATTCTGGTCCAAAACAGATTGTGATTCTGCTGTGTTTGGGCTTTGAGCTTGGTTGGACTCTTGGCTTGGATTATTTGGTTGCAAGGTAAGCTTTCGTTTCCTCGGTTTAGCCATTGTTTGTTCCACCATATCCCATGGGGGGATGATTTATATGCATGATGTGTTTACATGCTTTGATAAATGAAAATGCTGTTGAGCTTTATGTGCAAGGGCTTTTAATATATATGTGTTGTTCCACTTAGACGGTTAGCCTGAGTATGTGGCGTCATACAAGACGGTGACACTGTGAGTGGGTGCAAGTGGCGTCTTGCATTAGTGTGGATAATAGACGTATTCCTGCATCTCTCTGTCCAGTAGATTAGTTATAACACACATGACATGATTATCTGCTGCATTGCACTATTTTGGAACTTATACTGTTTAACTATTTTTGGAACTTATATTGCACATGTAAGTGAGCTTGGGGTGGAAGATCCTTGAGGACTCCTTGTCTTACTGAGATTTCTGTTTAGAGATCTCACCCTACGTTTGGGGCGCTTACTTCAGGTTCAGGTAACCCAGGGGTTGAGACCTCTAGCGGCAGGAGGCCGGAGCTTAGTTGATTGATGTTTATATGCTTATGTATGCTAACTATTCTTGGATGCTGGATTATGTCTGTAGTGTTTATGTCATTAGCTTTATGGATTACTGTGTTGAGACTCTGTTGGTTATGTTATCTATTTGGTGAGCATGGGGTTTGTCCATGCCACATTGGCTTGACTTTATGTTTCTAGATGCGAGTTGTATTAATGTATCAGGATATAGTCCGGACTACGTGTTGTAGATCCGTGACTTAGATACTCACTTATTTATCTATTGAGGTATTTCAGTTAGCTGTCTTTTGCAATTTACAAACAGGCGATGTTTTTAAGAAAATGATTAAGTAATCAACTTGGCTAAGTATATTGACGTCATAATTGAAAAGAAAAAGATATTCCGCATTTTTAATTAAACGTGGCTTAATACGAGGTGCTTGGTTGTGTCTTGTCTTGTGTGTTTGCTCTGTTGAGTGTTATTATGATAATGCATATGTGACCACATTTCGTGGGCCTGATCAACTCATAATTTGTGTAACTTGTGCAGAGTCATGGTAATAACCAGGAGAACTCGCGAGACTGCTGAGGGTTAACTCAACCCGATCCTGACTGCATTAGCTGAGATGCAGGAGGCCGCTAGATTGGCCAACGTGGCAATGATGGACGCCGCTCGGGAAGCGAACCAGAAGGCCCTAAGGATGCTCTTGAGGCGAACCGGCTGGTGAACATGTCCATGATGAGGGTCATGTTGAAGGAGATGAGGGCTGGTCCTGCTGTTGGTCAGTTCCCTCCGCCACCACCTCCACCGCCCCCGTCGCCTCCACCTAGTCTGCAGGACGAGATCCAAAGCCAGATTGAGGGCACTAGTCACTTGACTGGGGTGATGGAACCCTATGTGATGCATGCTGAAGATAGGGATGTGATTGATCGCCGGCTTAATGCTTTTCGTAAGCATAAGCCACCTACTATTGATGGATCTTACGATCCTATTGCTGCGGCTAGATGGCTACAAGCGCTGGATAAGATTTTTCGGGTCATGCAGTATACAGATCCACAGAAACTGATGTTTGCTACTTATATGCTGGAGGGCGATTCCCATGAGTGGTGGATGAACACCTCTCACGCTTTTGAGATGCAGGGTCATGTTATGACATGACCTTTTTTCGAGGATTGCTTTTTGGGTCGGTATTTCCCTTATGATGCTTAGGAGAGGAAGCAGGGGGAATTCGACAGGTTGGTGCAGGGCTCGTTGTCTGTTGACGAGTACCTGGCTAACTTCAATAAGCTGGTTGAGTTCTCTCACTTTCGGATGGAGAGGCCTACTCCGATCTTCTTGGCTGCTAAGTTCTGCAGGGGACTTAATGAGGATGTTGCTGGTTCTGCTTCGAGAGACTTTGGGACACTCGTGCAGCAGTGTCGGGACATTGAGGACTTCTGCAACTCGAGTAAGGCCAAGAGGGCCAAGCTTGCCGATACGAAGGGAACTGGTAGTTCCACTCCCACTTCCTGTAGAGACAAGAAGTTTGGTCTGAAATGAAAGGGAAAACAATTTGCAACTAGGCAGGCGCCTGGTCAGTTCAAGAGGACTACTTCTTCACAGCAGGGAAGTTTTACTAGGCCTCCTTCCACTCCGAGATGTTCGGGGTGCGGAAAGGAGCATGTGGGACGTTGTACTTTGGGGCAATTTGTATGCTTTCAGTGTGGCAAGGAGGGCCACTTTATTGTCCGTCGTCGACGGCAAGAGCTGCAGCAGTACAGGAAGCTCCATTGCAGATGGTTCCCCTTCCACCTACTTCGGCACCTGCAGTGCCACCTGCTACTGGGCGTGTCTACACTTTGGATAGGCAACAGTCGGACCGCGCTCCGAACCTTGTCAGAGGTACTATGTCTATTGGTGGTATTGTTGTTGATGCTTTATTTGATTCCGGGGCTACGCATTCGTTTGTGGCAACCCCGATTGCTTTGGGGCTTGAGTTGCCCAGTGCTGTGCTTTCTCCACTGTTGCGGGTGACCACCGCCACTGGAAAAAAGCGTGATTCTACAACTGTACATCGAGATGTTGTGTTTCAGTGGGATGGCCGTGAGTTCTCGGTAGATCTGATAGGATTACCAATGGCCAACTTGGAGATTATTTTGGGCATGGATTGGTTGTCCAGAAATTGTGCATTGATTGATTATTGTGCCAAGCGTGTGGTGATGTCTCCGTGTGATTCCTCAGCCAGTTCCTCGCCGTACATTTCTTTACTGCAAGCTAGGAGAGCCTTGAGAGCTGGGGCAGTCGGATATGTCATGTTGGGAGGTTTGGTGAGTGGGACACAAGAGGATATCACTGGCATTCCTGTGGTGAGGGAATTCCTCGGCGTGTTTCCAGAGGAGATTCCTGAGTTTCCGCCACAGAGGGAGATAGAGTTCTCCATTGATTTATTGCCTGGTGTGGGGCCTATTTCTTTAGCTCCATATCAGATGTCGCCACCGGAGTTGGCTGAGCTGAAGAAGCATATTGAGGATCTTTCAGCAAAAGATTTCATTCGACCGAGTGTGTCTCCTTGGGGGGCACCGGTCATCTTTGTGAAGAAGAAAGACGGGACAATGCGATTGTGCACCGACTACAGGCAGTTGAACAAGGTGACGATCAAGAACAAGTATCCCCTTCCTCGTATTGATGATATGTGGGATCAACTCAGGGATGCTTGCGTGTTTTCAAAGATTGATCTCCGGTCCAGATACCATCAGATTCGAGTGAAGCCGAAGGATGTCCCTAAGACCGCGTTTCGTTCGAGATATGGTCACTTTGAGTATTTGGTGATTCATTTTGGACTCTCAAATGCACCTGCGGTGTTCATGGATTACATGAACAGTATTTTCCAGCCGTATCTAGATCAGTTTGTGATTGTCTTCATTGACGACATTCTGATTTATTCCAAGACTGAGGAGGAGCATGCGGAGCATCTGAGGATTGTTCTGCAAGTGCTGAAGGAGAAAAAGCTTTATGCTAAGCCTTAAAAGTGTGAGTTTTGGCTCAAATCAGTCAAGTTCCGTGGGCATGTGATTTCAGCTAAAGGAGTTGCAGTGGATCCCAACAGAATTGAGGCCGTGCTTGATTGGGAGAGGCCCAAGACGATTACGGAAGTGCGAAGCTTCTTGGGTTTGGCAGGTTACTATCAGAGGTTCATCAAGGGATTCTCCACGATGGTTCTCCCTTTGACTCACCTTACCCGGAAGGAGACTCCATTTGCGTAGACTTACAAGTGTGAGGACTGCTTTCAGGACATGAAGGAGAGATTGACCACTTCACCAGTGTTGATCCTTCTTGATCCTAAGGAGCAGTTTGAGCTTTACTGTGATGCTTCTGGAAAGGGGCTTGTAAGAACCCGCACCGTTAATTAAGGAAGTAATTAATTAAATATGTGAAATTAAGAAATAATTCCATAATTGACCCTAATAATTATTATGAGACTTAAATAATTATGGTAAGTGAGTAATAATGCTGAAAGTAGTTTTTCTGACGAAAAGTACAGATACCGGTTCTGCTAGTCGATATAAATGCGTACCGAAAAAGTATCTCAGAAAATTATAATAAGTGCATGAATATTCCTAGAATATTATATAGGACTTGTAAAACAAGTTTCAGGTCAAAATAATGAGAACTGGTGCCAGAACTGATACTGGCTACGAAAAAGCGCGTACCGGAAGGGTGCTGCGAAAAATAAAATAAAAATATGATAAATCTTAGAAAAAGGAGTAGGATCAGATTCCAAAGTTTGGGATTAAAATTCTAAGCGTAGCATTTAATACTGTGCGTTTAAGACTTAAGTGACTATATATACTCAAGTGTGGCCCAAAACCTTAGGCACCTTGCATTCCTATGTGAGAAAGGAGGCTGACCAGCTTCTATAGGCACTGTTCCATTGGTTCTCCTCACCATTTCTTGAGCCAAGGGTCATTTTCTTCCACTTTTCTTCACCAAAATACCTTGGATGAGTAAGAGTGATCATTGGGGGTGAGTGTGAGGTTTGGTTTTTGAGTTGTGGCCACTGTCTTGGTGAGATTTTGGTGCTGACTTTGTGATAGTGTTGTGAGAGACCTTGGCGATGGCACTTTGAGCTCCAAGGAGCAATCTTTGTTGTGAAAGGGCCAATCTTTGTTGGCATTTTCGTGTTCCCTCTTGGTCAAAACCATAGCAGCTGTTTGGTGAGCTCCAAGAGCAACCTTTGCTCTATTTTGAACCTTGAGTAAGTGTTACCAACTTTGATCATGAGTTTTAATGCTTAAAGGAGGTGTCTTTGCATGTTTAATGAGTTAAACAAGTAACCAACACGTAAATGAACCTATATATGCCTAAAAATGGATGCTTCCGCAACCTTTAGGATATTCTGGATTTTCGAAGAACAATGGCTGCACTTAAGACTTTATCCGATCATACATATTGATAGGCTTGTATGGGTTTGTGGACCCTGCACTGTATACAGATGATGAGGTACATCTATAATAATGAATTTAAGTCAGAATCAAGGGATTTAGGGCTTGTGGCTTCGTGGGGAGCCTTAAGACGTAAAACGTAAAAGGAAAAACGTAGTCTTTATGCTTATGCTTATGAGCTATGTTTATTGATATGCTTATTGGTCCTTAACAGATTGTGATACTGCTGTGTTTGGACTTTGAGATTGTGTGGACTCTTGGCTGGGATAGCTAGCTTGCAAGGTAAGCTTTCGTGTCCTCAGTTTAGCCATTGTCTGTTCCACCATACTCCATGGGGGGATGGTTTATATGCATGATGTGTTTTCATGTATGGTTTTTGTGAAATGCCATTGAACTGTTAAGTGCAAATGCTATATGATATGTATGCGGTGTTCCGTCTAAACAGGATGCCATGGGGTATTCCTGTGGGCGGGTACAGCATGGGCTGGTATTTATGTGGGTAATAGACGTATTCCTGCATTTCTCTGATCAGTAGAATTGTTATAACACACATGACATGAATATCTGTTGCATTGCACTGATTTTGGAACTGATAGTGAATTACTGCTTTTAGAACTTATATTGCACATGTAAGTGAGTTTGGGGTGGAAGATTCTTGAGGACCCCTTGTCTTACTGAGATTTCTTGTTTAGAGATCTCACCCCACGTTTGGGGAATGCTTATTTCAGGTTCATGTAGTATGGGGACTGATGCCTCTGGCGGCAGAAGGCCAGAGCTTAGTTGATGATTATTGCTGCTATATTTATGCTGGCATGACTGGATTGGATGATGTTTATGTTTTCTGTCATTTATGGTTATTGAGTTGAGACTATGTTGGGCTTTGTTGCCTTATTTGGGTGAGCATGAAAGTTGTCCATGCCACTATATTGTTAGTACTTTTAGCTTGAGTTGTATAAACTGCTAGTTGGTCCGATCTACGTGTTGTAGTTCCGTGACTAGAGACATATATCTGTTATTTTAATTAATGAGGTATTTCAGTTAGCTGTCTTTTGCAATTTACATGCAGGCATGGTTTTATTTAATTGATTAATTAAGCAAGTTGGTAATGATAGATTGGCCACCCAATCCTGACTGCATTGGCTGAGATGCATGGGCCAACGTGGCAATGATGGACGCTAGAGAAGAGAACCAGAAGGTCACGGAGGATGCTCTTGAGGCAAATCGGCTGGCGAACATGACCTTTATGCGGGTTATGTTGGAGGAGATGAGAGCTGGTCCTGCTGTTGGTCAGTACCCACCGCCACCACCACCACCGCCACCGCCGCCGCCGCCTCCACCTCATGTTCAGGATGAGAGCCTGAGTCACATTGGTAGTGCTACTGATCACAGGGGTGATGGAACCCTTTTTGGAGCCTGCTGAGGACCGTGATGTGATTGATCGCCGGCTTAATGCTTTTCGCAAGCATAGGCCATCTTCTTTTGATGGGTCTTATAATCATATTGCTGCAGCGAGATGGCTTCAGGCGTTGGACAAGATATTCCGGGTCATGCAGTGTACTGATCCGCAGAAGCTGATGTTTGTTACCTACATGTTGAAGGCGATGCCCGTGAGTGGTGGATGAACACCTAATGCGTTCGAGATGCAGGGTCATGTTATGACATGGCCATTCTTGAGGACTGCTTTTTGGACAGATATTTTCCCTGTGGATCGCACAGGAGAGGAAACAAGGAGAGTTCGACAGGTTGGTTCAGGGCTTGCTGTCTGTTGACGATTACCTGGCCAAGTTCAATGAGTGAGTGAAGTTTGCGCACTTCCGGTGGAGAGACCTCCTGTTTTACTTGGCTGGTTCCGCAGGGGACTTAGTGAGGATATTGCTGGTTACCTTGTGGGGTCTGCTTCTAGAAACTTCGGGACACTGGTGCAGCAGTGTCGGGACATCGAGGATTTCTGTAACTCGAGTAAGGCCAGGGGCTAAGGTGGCTGAGACGAAGGTAGACTGGTAGTTCCACTTCCTGGAAGGACAACAAGTTTGCTGGAAAAGGGAAAGGGAAGCAGTTGGCTGCTTAGGCAGGCGCCTAGTCAGTTCAAGAGGAGTTTTACTCAGGGGAGTTCAACGAGACCTACTACTGCAAGCAATACATGG